>NC_050461.1:48807602-49107602 GCF_903995425.1 Onychomys torridus | reverse complement strand
ATTTTCATAATTTGAGGGAAATAGTTGTATTTTTTTCTGAGGAAGAGGAGGTAAATGGTTAGGCTGAGGCTTTCTGAGGAACCGCCAGTTGCTCATGTTATCTATTCCATAATCCATCATTTTGCAACACAATCAAGATCCGAAGCTTGTCATATTTTTATCTCTTAAATACATTTGTAGTTACTAGATGATTCTATATTCTGCTCATATAGCTAATTGTTAATTTGTTATGAATGTGCTATTGTTTCAATTATAATAGAACACAGAGTAAGGCACCCCACAGAAAAAGCTCACCAGTATCACACTAATTAACAAGTGTTTTTAAAGATTTGACTGATAGCACTGGCTTAGTTCCAGGATGTAAATATGCATGCTATATCTGGTCTAGACATAGTGTTCTCACTACAACCAGATATGTGAAGTAACAGGTGTTGGTCACCTTGACTCAGCCATCCACAGTCTGTGCATGTCTTAAAACAGCATGTGTACCATATATGTCATTTCTATTTGTCAATTAAAATGATAAGAAAAAGAATAGATGTCAGAGGCAATGTTACAGATCATTTGTCTAGTGTTTCAGGCTTTTAATCCCAGCACTCAGGAGGCAGAGGCAGGCCAATCTCTGTACATTTGAGGTCACTCTTACCTATATACTCAACTGTAGGTCAGCCAGGACTCATACTAAGATCCCGTCAAGAAAAAAGGAAAAAAAGGGGGCATGTCTACAGCTACTGGTGTGATATCAGCTTTTCAGCCTATAAATTAGCAACTGAAGATTTTTAAGCTCACTATTATCTCTTCCTTGAAAAGTATCTGTAACATTGTCTCTGACATCTGTTCTCATTGTTATCATTTCAATTGAAAAATAGAAATTACATAATGTATGGTACTAATGCTGTTTGAAAACATGCACAACCTGTGGAATGGCTGTGTCAAGGTGACCAACACATGTTATTTATTTCACATATCTGGTTGCAGTGAGAACACTTAGAATCTAATTTCTCATAATTCACCACATGTGATACATTTTTATCAATCATGTCTCTTGAGTTCTTCCCCTACTCATCCAGTTGGAATCCCACATTGTTTGACCTACATCTCTTGCTTCGCTTCACCAATGCCCTGGTAATGCCACCATTCTACTTTCTGTCTCTGAATTTCGGCTTGCCATTGTACCTAGAAGAAGAAACTGAGTGGTTGTCTTCACATTTGACGTATACCCCTTAAGCTAGGTGCCATTTGAATTCATTAATACTTTCACAAGTTACACAAGCACCATCCTTCTTATAGCTGGACAGCATTCTATTATTATATATATTGGCCACATTGCTCAGGGGTGAACACTTGAGTTGGAGCTGTAAGCCACTGTAGGTAAAGCTG
This sequence comes from Onychomys torridus, assembly GCF_903995425.1. Classification (NCBI taxonomy): domain Eukaryota; kingdom Metazoa; phylum Chordata; class Mammalia; order Rodentia; family Cricetidae; genus Onychomys; species Onychomys torridus. Next base: position 49,106,222 of record NC_050461.1, on the reverse strand, counting down.
CAATGGAAACATAGGAGAATGTATTCTTCCTATCACCTTTGACTATGCTACCCCATGATCTGACAGTTGCTTCACTGGGTATGTATTAAAAGGAAACCAAACAGACACGCTTCATCTTATGTGTCCAGTTGAGCAGATCATCTGTGTATACATAGATTTAGCCGTCAATACCCCTCCTTGGGTTCTTCACAGTTCCCTTTCCTCCTGATAGATTTCCTAGTACTGTTTTTAGTAATACATGCCTTGTATTCTTAACTTCTAGCCAGTAAAAGTGGTATTATGTATGTATGTATGTATGTATGTATGTATGTACGTGTGTGTGTATATATATATACATATATATATATATATTCCTTAAAAATTCCTTGAACATGTATTTCTGACTTTTTATGTTATCCTGCCAAAACTGTGTCAACTTTATTTTTATTTAAAATTCTTGCTTTCTCTGATGCTTTCAGGGAAAATGTTATCTCTTGCCATACACTATCTATTTTTAATAATTTTTTTCCAAAATAAGCACTCAAGTCTACACATTTTCTCTAAATTCTGTATGAGTAATACTCATGATTTTTGAGACATACATATTTTGTGTATATATACATATGTGTATCTGTGTGCCATCTGTATGTATGTGTGTGTATATATATATATATATATATATATATATATATATATATATCACATATATATCATATAACATATATGTTATCTTGGTTATTTTCTAAATTCTGAAATGACTTTTGGTTCATAATAAGTTTTGTCACCTGCAAAGCACATCTTGTTCAAAATAATTTCAAGGAACTAGAGAGATGCTCACGGGCTAAAACCATGGACTTCTCTTACAGAGAACCCAAGTTTGACTCCCAGAACCCACATAAGGTGACTCACAACCACCTGTAATACCAGCTCCAGGGTTCCAACACTCTCTCTGTCCTCCACAGTACCTGGGCTCATGTGTGTATACAACACACACACACACACACACACACACACACACACACACACACACCACTATTAAAATAATGACATTAATAAATTTTGCTAATGATTTCCAAGTATATCTCAGCCCTACACACTTCTCCATGGCTTCTCTGTCCTACACAGTTGCCAGATGAGAGTCATGAATATACCAGGACTTATCCCAGACCCCTGGCTTGGCTGTGCACCCCACACCATGTTAGTACCAGAGTCCTCTTTCCTCAACTAGATGCCTTTATGAAGAGTTCCTCAAAGACTGATCCTTCCCATCACTCACTTGCTCTTTAGCTAAAGCAGCCTGCTCTTTCTGAGTGAGGAAAGAGGTCAGCATACACCAGAGTATAGAATGTCCACCATTCAGCACAGTGTGGACGAACCAAGCCTGGAAATGCTCACACTCTGCGGGGGATGCATTTAAAGGAGACGATGCTGGCAAAGCGACAGAACAAAATGAATGCAATTATGTGGACAAGTGCCAGGGGGGGAAAAATTGACGGACCACTTCCTCCGTCTTTGACCCATGGCAACCCCACGCCCTCTATCGTCATATCTTGACTCCAGGCAACAGTGTTTCAGTGAGACCCCCTTTCAGATAACCTCATGCTGTCTTCCATTCAGGGGACACATCTGGTCTCCAGACACCTATATCTTTGCTGTTATTTTCATACAACCAAGTGCCCCACAATGTAGTGTTCCCCTCTTTATGACAAGACAATCTTAAGCCTCAGTCTCAAACCCTTAAGCTTTCATACATAGAGAGAATAAATGTCTGGTCTGTAAGAATGATCTTTTTTTTAATGAGCACAATCTTGGGAAATGGAACATACCTTAGAAAAACACGGCAAAAGGAATGAAAGGAAGACTGACTCTAACTCTTGCTCTTATACAATGACCGTATTACAGTCAGCTATCCCTAACCTTACTCCAAATCATGCATCAGGAGCATTGGGCTATCAGTATCAATATCACAGAGGGTGAACAGAAGTGCCCAGGAAGACGACTGGTATATTTCCACTCTCTTCTTATCCCCTAGAGAAACATGCATGGGCTGGACACTGCTCAATTCTATTATGAACATGCTGTAATTGGAGAGCTTCTCTCCAGATGCCACCAAGCCCCCACGGACCCATAACCCACATATAAAATAATCATTCAGATGCTTATATTACTTATTAACTGTATGGCCGTGGCAGGCTTCTTATTATCTAGTTCTTCTATCCTAAATTAATCCATTTCTATTAGTCTATACTTTTCCACTTGGTTCGTGGCTTACCTGTACCTTACATCTTCCTTGTCATGGTGGTGGCTGGCAGCGTCTCTCTCCCCAGCCTTCCACCTCCCAGAATTCTCTTCTCTCTTGTCCCGCCTATACTTCCTGCCTGGCTACTGGCTAAACAGCATTTTATTTATATAGAGTGATAGCCACAGCAACATACTCTAGCCAGGCCTTCACTGTCCAGCAGTGGCCCTTCCCTTAGCAGTAATGAGGATGTTGTCTGGCCAGAGGAGCCTCGCAACCTTGCTAGAAACCACTGAAAATCTGACAAAAAGTGGAAATCACACACTAACCCTTCTTGTCATGAACAAGAGAAACCATATCTCTTAAGTGGTATGCAGTCTAGTAATTCAGACAATGCAACCAGCGGAACAGGAGATAGCCATTTCATACTTACAAGCATAGGACCCAAGCAGATGTGGGGATTCATCAAATAATAGAGGCAAAGTCTCAAACAAAAGGAGAAAGCACTCAAACTTAACAGCGAGACTAAGATCACCTAGAAAAAAAAATGTCAAAACCATACATGTTTTCACATATATGTGAAATTCCAAACAAGTCAAAGATTCCACTTAAGTTGTAAAAGGATAGCAAAGTAATTGAATATATACTTATGTATGTTATCCTATTTTGAAATATAAATGGGAACATGCTGGGTATACTGTCCTGAATCCCATGTTGTCACTCAATAATAAGAACATGTACATACGCATACATATATATGCATTATATATATCCGAGTAACTAACCATATGTGTGCAGGTGTTTTTGTGTATATATGCAAACACCTGTACACACATATTAAGCCACATGTATATTTTATTTATATATGCATACATGGATATGTGCTATAACACTGAAAGCTGAGTTTAATTTAATTTTGAAACTCAACGTTATAACAACAACTGGAAATGAAGATTTTTCTTTACAATAAACTTTCTCCTAACTCACATGGATTTTAACACCATGTTCTGGTTATTTTATTTTATTTTTCCTCATACAAATGCTGAGTGATACGTGTTCATTATCCTCCATTACTTGGAAAAACAGATCCAGGCATAATAAGACAGTCTCTTCAGGTCTTTCACAAAATTAATTGGTAATCTCCTGTTTCTCAAGGAAAAATACTTTCATTAATTATCTTCAGAATTGTTCCATGAAGTAGCAATTAACCTTCATTTTCACCTCTCTTATTAATTCCGAAGTGGGAGCCAGTAGCTAATTGCTGAAACTCTAGCACCCTACTATGCATCCAAGCTCCTCAACATCTCAGCACAGAGACAAGGAAATAGCAGAGGATTTCAACACCAAGCGTGTACGGGTTAGGCATGGGAGAGTTGCAGATACCTAGAGTGACCCCACAGGAAGAAAAAAAAAATGTGTAAGTTGATGTTCAGAACACTATAGTTCTTTTTTATTCCCCACCCTCAGCATTACATCCACAATGGTGATTTCACAATGAACACTCAAAATGGCCAGAGAATATATGTGATCAGTCACTCAGATCAGGGAATTCAGACTTGCCACCAGTTAACAGCAGCGTGGTTTGAGAAGCCAGACTGGAGGATCTCAGAAGCAGCTGCACTCTGTGTGGAACATGAGATTCATCCTGTCTTCTCCTCACTCTGAATTCGCAAATTACTAAGAATGTTTCCAAGTCATCTTGGATATGATCATTCAATGAAAGAATGAAATGTTCTTGCTGCAACTCCAAGCTCCCTTCCCTCAGGGCAGGGAGAGGAAGTAGTGAGGCACCCAGAGTTGAGGCATTTGTGACATTGGGTTGGTCCTGAAGCGATGAGGGGAGGGGAGCATAATCCTCAAGGAGCTGGCGTTCTTGGTAGATCATCAGCTCCATGTGTGGACAATAGAATAAGAGGACCAAGACAGCAGCAGAGGGGGATAACATTCCAGAAGCACTGGCAACTTTTCGTGGCATGGGAGGGGACAGCTCATCAACAGAGATGCAGAGACCACCCCCAAGTAACACTGACTGGTGTCCTTCTGAACTTTCAACAGATCCTGACAGAGTTTGCGAACCCCAGCAACTAGTCCTCTCCCTCACTGCGTCCAAGAACAATGGTGAAAGCTTTGTGCCCAGCCTGCCTGTCTCTCACCTGAGGTTATGACATGTGGGTAAGGACAAGGACAAGCGTGAGATACTGAAATGCCAAGTTTGATCCCCAGGATATATTGATTGCACATCAACAACAGACGTTTTAAGTTTTTAACATAAATGAAAACATTACCTCTATCATTTTGTGATATATATATATATATACATATATTTATATTTATTTATTTAATACCTAAATAATGAGCAGTAATGCATACACGGCCTGAGCCCAGGTAACTTTCTGCATGTACTTTTGAGTGTCTTGGTGGTTACGAGGGGACCCTTTCTTTTATGTGGCCCTGAGAAGGTTAAAAAGTACCAAGAGAACTAACAATATTACGAAAATAAGAATAAAAAGGGCAAATTACCATGGCTCATACAGGGGCTCCAACAATAATGTCCACTTGCCATCTGTGTCAATCTGAAGTTCAGTTAAAGTCAAACCAAAGAGGAAATTCTGTCTCTGGGTCCCAGCCGCCACTCTTGTGGAGACTGGCAGCAGGTGGCTGCCACACTGGGTAGCAGGCTGCATGTGACCAGGGCTCTCTTGACTGCACAGGGCCGATGCAGAGGCAAGTGAAGGTAGCTGCAGAATGTCACTTGGTTATTGTTCTCTATGGGGTGTCTTGAATTTTCCCTTGATGAAAGATGCAGTTATTCTAGGTTTCAGTCTGTTGTTTCCTTGATGCAATGGCACCTATAGGCAGCACACGATGATTGGTTTCTATAAACAGTCCCTAGCTTGTAAGATGTGGTGATATAGTGTGTACCCTAATAAACTTGCCTGAGGATCAGAGAACAGAGGCAGCCACTAGATGAGACACAGAGCCAGGTAGTGGTGGCACACACCCTTAATCCCAGCACTTGAGATCTCATGCCTTTGCTTGGGAAGCATACAAGCCTTTAATCCCAGGAAGTAATTTGGCAGGGCAGAGAAAGGTCTTCAAGGCATGAGGACACAGGAACTCACTCACTTTAGGCTGAGGATTTTGTAGAGGTAAGAACTAGTGGCTGGCTGTTCTCCTTTTCTGATCATTCAGCTTTCACCCTGATATCCGGCTCTGGGTTTTTTGTTTAAAAAACCATCTAAGATTTGAACAACAGTAAAAACATAGTTTTTAAGGTACAAGTGAATTCTTGGGGGGAAGAAAAGAAAGAAAAGGGAAGGTCACAGTGTTGGAGGAAGTGAAGGAAGAAGAAACTTGATGGTCACATACTCCTTCTACTATGCAAATGAAGAGGACATTGTAAAAATTGAATGGAGGAGAAGATTCTCTTGGTAGAATTCTTCTTGACAAAGCCCACGCTAAAACGACATTCCTCCAGAGAGTGCAAGCTTCTTGCTAAACTGGAGGTGCCCCACTCACTCCTTCGCAGGCACACTGAAGTTTCCAACATCACATTCATTTTTGAATAGTAGTCAACAGAAGGAGAGAAAATCAACCCATATTAGCTATTAAGACACTTATGAGTGATGAAAACGAACTGATATCATTGATTTACAATTTGTCATTACAGGAAACCTGAAGGCACCAGACTTGAGAAATCACTTCAATAACCACGTCCCTGTCTTCAGCAGCCTTTTGGGCAAGAGGAGTAGTGGCCTTCCCTTTAAAAACATTCACATTACCAACCACCTTAAATCGCTTGTTTCTGTGTTGTGCTTCATGGTCGTCATTTTTCCCTTCCATTCTAACTTGCCGGCTCTGACTTTTCTTCACCTAGAAATTAAAGTCCTTCAGAGAAGCCAAGCTCAAAGCAGAGCAGCTGTTCAGAGCTGAGGCAGACACAGGAAGTCGTGAAGTCGTTTCCTTAGCAATGGGAATTGCTTGAATGCTCTAGCTCTCAGGATCCAGTCTCTTGGCTTCTGTCTGCTAGCTACCATCCCTCACGACTTCATTCACAAATTTATTTTTCTCCTGCCCTTAAATACATCTTTGATATTTACCTTAGGAGATAGTTGAACTTGACTTACTGTTTTCGTCAAAGGCACCATATTTATGATCATGAGCATCACTTACCATCTTGTGACAGTGTTTCTTGCCATCATTGGACAGACTGGCTGGATGGTGGTCCAAAAGACCTCGGGTTCTATTTCCTGGACTTTGTAAATAGTGCTACCTTGTTTGAAAATATGGACTTTGTAGGTGTGATTAAGTTCAAGACATTGGCCTGGAAAGCCGGCCTAGGCCTAACCTATCAACTCCCTAAATGTCATCCTACACTACACATTTGTTGTTACGTTCTATTTGTTGGTTGATTGGTTGTTTTTTGAGATAGGGTCTCAATGAAGGTCTGACTGGCTTTGAACCCACTATGTAGCAAAGAATGAATTGGAACTATTCATTCCCATGTCTCCACCCTGCAAGTGTTTTACAGTGTTAAGGATTTAACTCAAGACTTCTGGCAAGCTAGGCAGGCATTCTACCAATTAAACCACATCCCTAGCCCTATCGTACATTTCTTATATAGCGTGCGTGCGCGCGCATGCGCGCGCGCACACACACACACACACACACACACACACACACACACACGAAAAGATGGAAGTGGATTTGAACAAAGCAACTTGAAGTCCCGAAGTGCCAGCAGCAGAGACAGGGAAACATCCCTCATTGAGCATCTAGAAGGAGCACAGCCCTATGCACACTTGGAATTCAGGCTTCTGGAATCCAAAACTATGAGAAAATACACATTCGTTGTCATAAAACCATATCTGTAGCTATGTTTTATGACAGCCGCAGGAAAATGCTATATCAACAATAATTTTAAAGTATCATTAACTTTACTCTCCAAACAAGAATTAAGAAGCAATGTGGTCACATAGATATGAAGGCAAGCCCAAGAGTGGACTCTTTTAGGGGTGAGCACTTCCATGACCATAATAAAATATGGCTAATTCTCAACACTAGAAATCATCCCACACCTCTGCTCCATGACCACCCCTCCCAACTTATTCCAGGACACTGAGCTATTCCCTCTGGACAACTCCTGGAACTAGTAACTTTTTCCAGAGCCGAAATGGAAGAATATTGGCTCTCATCATCTCTCAGTAGAATCCCTTCTTTGTCTCAGAAGGAGTGGAGTCATTCCATCCCCAGTCTTTGGTCTGTAGACCAGCAGTATTATCTAGGACAAACAAACATAGACGCCACCCTTTCTAGCTCTGCACCCAACGGAGGAGAAGGCTCTCTGTCCTGGGCCATCTGGGTGGGCTGCCACACACAGAGAGAACAGCTGTGCAGGAAGAGAAGGAGGAGAGGTTTCCAGCTGCCAACTGACAACATGCAACGATGTGCAGGCATCTCATAGACTCCCTAGTCCTCAAGTGTTCACTAAGCATGTGGGATTTGGTATAAATGAGTTTGCATAAAGGGAAAGAAAAAATACAGGTTATTTTTAGAGCTCTACCCCATGCTGGTTTAGATATAGATGTGCTGGAAGTGAGACCATGACGATCTGAGGAAATGTTCAATATAACTTCCTCCCCTGGTACAAGCTCAAAGGTTGTTCTACTCAAGCACACATTGAATGGGACTCCCAGTGCTTCCTAGGGTGTCAAGAGTCCTTCCTGTCCCACCAACTGAAAGACTGGGATAAACACTGCAGGCCCACAGACCTAATAGTATATATAGCCTCTCCCAGACATCATTCAGCTGTTCACTTGGGAGAAGAGATATAACAGTCAAGGTTGGGAGCAAAGAAATGATAAAAGGTTTAGAAATGTTTCCAGTCCCCTGGACGGGGATCCTGATGGCATCCTGTGGGGCTCTAACTCTTGACTCCGGGGATATTCACAAGGAGAAAAATGACACAATTATAGGTTCCTTATTCTGTGACCAGCACTTTCCTGAGCAGTATGTGTCTAGTGTTTCATGAGTACAAATAGTATAATCCTCCTTGTGATAGTCAATCTCCCAGAAGACAAGGCTTTGGTTATGCCTTGAGTTATCTGGGGTAAGGGAGGAGATGAGACCCACATTACCTATGGGTATCATTCTGTGGGCTGAGTCCCTGGACTGAATAGAAAGGATAAAGTGAGTTGAGTGCTAGCTGAAGATGCTTTCTGCTTCTTGACCATGGATGAAATGTGACCAGCAGCCTAATGTCTCTGTCACCACGTCTTCCCACACATGATGGACTGCACCTTGAAACTGTAAACCAAATAAAATGCTTCCCTAAGTTGCTTTTCTTGGGTATTTTATTCCATCAGTGAGACAAGGGGATAAGACACCCCTACAGCTGATAGTTCCCCATTTCTATAAACAAAAATGAACTGAAACCATGTAGGCAGAAAATGGGGAAATTAAATTTTGACCCCCTTCTGCATGACTCCAAAGTCTAGCTCCATTATAGTACCTTGCCAACGTTTCTGCCGTTAGAGAAAAACCTGAAAAGTCCTCCAAATAAATGATGCTTCTGTTTCTTTGTGATCAGTGAAGAAAGTAAATCAATGGTGGGCAAAGCAGATAATGTAAAGAACAGAATTTTTGTTTGTTTGTTCAGTTTTTTTTTTTTGAGACTATAAATGCAATTTTAATGTTAAAGAGTGGTCAGGTTTACTTACTTTTAGGACAATATAATCTAAAAATTCTCCAATCTCACCTTTCCTTACTCATCTACACATATGTATCATTCTATCAGGACAGAAATATGTGGTTCAGGCAACTGTCTGTTTTGAAGTTCTGTCTTCACTAGTCAAGGTAGTATGCTTTCACGATGAAAATTAGTCAGGGAAAAGTGTATATTTACATAGTAAGGCCAACATCATCACCTTTGCAGGAAAGCCATAAAGAATATGCACATATTACATATACCAGATCCAGTAGCATGTGAAATAAAATTGAACACGGTGTTACTAAAATGTTTGCCCTTGTGAATTCTAGGAAAGAGCACTATAACAGAACAGCAGGGAGGGAAAAGCCTGAGGTGAGCCAGCATAGGAAAGTTCAGGAACCTAGAGCTCTGCCTGGATTGGGTTTTCTAGCAATGCATTTGGCGGGGCAGTCTTGAACCCTTATCTTCATATACTATGCAAACACACTCCTCTCTATGCAGTGAACCCAGCAACTTCAGACCCCCATACGCTTCTGGGTTCTGAACAATGGTTTTGGTCCCCCAACCATGATCAAATTTTGACCACTTGTATTCAAATATAACTCATATTTACTATGTGTGTGAAGAACAGAAATCCTGATCTGGACTAAAATGGGTTTGCATGCTTATGCAGCAAACTGTTCTCAAACGTTTAGGGAGACTCAACCATTTAACATCTTATGCCTAGAGCATGTGATTAAAATGAAACACATAATGGAAAGGGGCATATGCAGGAAGAAAAATGATTCTATCCTAACCTAATCTATCAATCAAAGTAGAAGTCAGACCCCTCAGCAACCAATCTCCTACTTGCTTTAAACCACATAAAAGGAACCCCAACATATAATCCGGGCCCTTGAACACCCTCACGCATGTGGCCCACTGTCAAATTTGACAGTGCATTCCTCCCCAATCTGCCCTATCACTTCGCTCCAAATAAAAACATCTTGCTATGTTTGCATATCTGTGTGAGCCTTATTTCAAGAACCTGGAAACATTTAGCTCCAACCAAGACCACAATTACCATATTTGACTGCCACCCAGGCGGTGAGGAAACACACTCTTCTGCTCTCTAGTTGCATTTCTTTCTGATATCAGTAGCTAACAGCCAGCTAAACTAGCCAGTTTGGGGAGGGGGCTGTCAGCTGCAGCCTCTCTCTTCCTTTGCCTGGCTCAGGAAGGTTAGGTGGTGGTAGACAGGGTGCCAAGATTCATGTCCTGAAGAGAAGTGGGTGGCTGCCGCTGGACTCCCGTTGCCAGCTGCTTTACCTGAGAGAGAGACAAGAAAGATGACTGATCACAGGTGTCTTTGCCTAACCAAGATTGGGATAAGATCCTCTGCAAGCACCTGACTCTCCTTGGAGTTATTGACGCTCTCCAGAAGGGAACTTGACTCTGATCTTTTCACTTTAAAACTTTTTCTCCTTTCCTTTTTATTCCTGCTTTCTCTTTCATTTCACATGTGTCTGAGCGATAAAATGTCCATTCTTGAAATTTAAACATGACTTATTCTGATATTGTAGCTTCACTTGACTAGCTTGTGTGAGGCAAGTGACTAGCACTGGGGGTGGGGTGGGACGGAATTAAAGATCTCTACGTGCAGTGACTACATAAGACAGTTATAACCTACTATGTTTCTGGCTACACTAAACCTTTGGAAGGTGAGGGGGAAGCATCTCTGCCTCTGGCTCTATGGCTAAGGAAAGCCAGCCACTCCTCCCATGACTGTTCTCCCACCTTTCAGCCTCTCTATCAAGGAATAAGCCCATGAGCAACAATTCTTTTTCTCCAGTAGCTTTGCTCGGCTACTCCTTTCATCTTTAAATTTTCTCTTGTCTTCCATCAATCTGCCAGCATGAGTCTGACAATTAAAAGCCATTAAGGTGTCTGCCACTGAAAGGCTCCCATGACAGAATTAATCAAATCATGTAACTGGGCAATCCAGGTCCTTTTCAGAGCAAGACAATCGACATGTATACAGGGTCTCATTTTTGCATGATAATTATGAATAGTTTCACCTTCTTTTCTGTAGTTTGACTTTATGAAGTTTTTTTAAATATCTCATCACTAAACTCTGGGGACCTTCCGAGACTAATGCAATATTTAGACTCCAGGGTCTGACAGTCCCCTTTCTGTAATGTAAATCGGCATAACTTCAATCAAAGAATCTCCTTTTAACTACACAAGTGTAAAGACCATCTTATGGATTTCCCCCTGTCATTTCACAAACTACAAAGAAATAGACATGATTAGGCAATGGCTCTTCCTTGACCTACTTGATTGAGCACAAAGCCTCCTGGAACCCTGTTCTTGTAGTGATTATAATAAGCTTTTACTCCTAACTATAGATACAATTTCTCCCCCCAACTTCCTACTCAGGTGATAACCTAACGCATGAGTCATCTCAAATGGCTCATTAAAAGAAAATCACATTCCCCATTCTGAGAGTAGCCAAAAGCTACTGCTTGTCCCCAGAGGCACCATAGCTCAAAAGATGACAGAGGTTACAGAGGAACTCAGATCTGAAGTTAAAGAAACAGAAATGGCATTACATGGTATCCATCTCCACAGAGACTAGAGATGTTCAATATCCAAAGGAGCAATTCCACAGATGATACCCCAGGAACCCACTCATTCACCCTGCTCTTTAATCTCTGAGATTCTTTAGGGGTGGTGGGTCAGGCCAGGATTTTTCCATTTTGTCCCCTTCTGGCCCACTGGAATTCTCCTCAGGTCTATCTTTCAAACACTAGAAAAAGTTTGACACAGAAAAACCTAAAGGAAAGTCTTATTATATCTTTTCAGAGTTTATCGTGTGTGTGTGTGTGTGTGTGTGTGTGTGTGTGTGTGTGTGTGTGTGTGTATACTAATTGAGTCTAGAAGAGGGTGTTGGATCCCCCAGAGCTGGAGTTATAGATATTTGTGAGCCACCCAACATAGGTGCTGAAAATTAAAATCAGATCCTCAACAAGAGTAGCAAGCCCACTGAACCATTTAGCCATTTCTCCAGTCCCTATCATATTTTATTGTGTGGCTCAATTATGAACTGGGGAACAAGAGATAGTCCCAAAATGGCATCCTTAACTATAATACAATATAATCAAGTCTAACATTTCTGTAAAATACAAGAGAAGTGGTCTGAGATCCTCTACATGCAGACATTCAAGGCCCTCTACCAAGACACATCCATCTTCCAAGGAACCAGGAAAGCCCCCAGAAGATTGTAACACCCAACAACCACCAGTAACAAAACAAAAGAAGAGAAGCCTTTTAGAGATTTTTTTTTTTTTTATCTTTACAACTACAATGCTTAATGTTCATTGTCAACCTGACTGGATTTAAAATCACCATGGTAACATACCTCAGGGTTTAACCAAAGAGGGAAGACTCACAATAAATGTTGTGAGTAACACCATCCTCAGGGCTTGAGTCCCAGGCCATAAAAAGAAGACAGGAAGCTGAGCATCGAAGTCCATCAGGTGACTCTCTGCCTCAAGTTCCTCCTGCCATGCTTCCCTTGCCGTGATGCACTGTGTTCCCTCAAATGGTGGGCCCAAGTACAGGCTTTCATCCAGGCACTACTACTTTACCTTTCAAGAAAAGAGAATGCAATTGACTCTCGGTTCCAGTATCTGAAAAAGGCTAATCACAGGAAGACCTGACGATATCTGCTTCTCTAGCAGTAGAAGATTGCCATGTTGATATCATGTCATGGAAGGAAATTAAAATGAAGAATAGCAGGACAATGCCAGGTATGGTGCAACATAAAGTCTAGGAAGAAACTAATGAAGGAAAATGGCAGAGGTGAGTCTCTATTTCTCTGGAGAGGTGACCACAAGCTCTTGGGCTCAGCAGCAGATAGACAGTTGATTTGGTTGGGGGAAGTACAGGATATCTCCTCTGGTTGTCTCTGTTTTCTGTAAGCTAGCAGCTGAGGATGAAGAATTCAGTGGTGTTGACCTGAAAGAGTGTGCCTCTTACAGATCAAAAATTAAGCTAAATCAGATATAAAGGAATTTAAATGACATCTTGAGTTCTCCACCATGATTACCTGAGTAAACTGGCTGAGAACTCTCAGAAAGGGACACAAGAATCAAACAGAGAAAGTACAGAAGATCTAAGCAATACCATGGATAATACCAACTCAGTAGTTACTGATCCTCCAATATTACTGCTGTGGAACAAATCACAGTGCTCTAAACCATCCACATGTTAGGCTTATGATAGCTCAGGACAGCCCAAATACATTATTATCAGATGCACTCCAGAAATAATAGAATAAGCTAGTCCCATAAAAATTTAATTGAATAAAATCTCACTTTCAAATAAGTTGTAGGTCAAATAGAAAATATAATATAGAATGTGTATGACTGGATAATTATTATCACAAAAAAGCATGTATCAAAAAATAAAGATAGGACAAGAGTGAGATAAATCACCAAACAGAAATAAGCTGACTCCTAACTTCATCATCCAGAAAAAAATAATCAGTTAATACTTGCATAACCTCTCAGGCTCTGTATACTAATAAGATGAATTTTCCTCCGTTCTTAGCACCTAAATTCCCAGGAACAACATTCAGGCTTAGAGTCTAAATTACTTAAATAGAGCAGCCCACTAGATGGGGAAAGTGGCTGTTCCTGCGAAATGTGTAGAGTTAAAGATTTGTCATTTTATTATTTAATCAAATACAATAGTTGTCATTAAACTAGTAACTAAAAGACAATGTGACAACAGCAGCTTTCTACTTTCAGTATTTCTATTCATTGCAAATGGAGTATGATTTAAAATGTGGACATTTCTAATGTGAGTGATTCATCTCTTAATTTTCAAAATCTTCAGCTCGTTATCCCTCACATATTTAGAGAACCACCTTAAAAATTTACCCTTCCTAAGTCTTCTGTGGTTAAATTAATTTTTAATATATACAAAATGAAAAAAAAAAAAGAACTCCAAACGCAGTGAGCTAAAAACCCCAAACATTTATTAGGGCTCAAGAGTCTACAGGTCAGTTGAACCACTTTCAGGTCATGGGTGAGCTCAATCCTGCATCATCTAATCAGCCTCAAAGTGGGATGAGAGTCTTGAACTTGGCTGACCTTTTGTGTATGTGAGGACCTAGGAACAGGCAGCTGTAAAGCCATTTAGACTAGGCTGTGTCCACCGAGTTGATTTCCATTGGTCTCTTACATACAATTTTGTTTTGTTTTTACATAATGATGTCAAGAGAAGCCCCAAGTGAATCTAGCTCTATTGCCAATAAGGACTTGGATTCAACTGGTATTCCTTTTCATTACTTTTGGGTGTTTTCCTACAGTCCCTTATTAAGAGTTAAAGTCCTTAATACATACTTTCTCTACTTAAAATATATTTTTCTGCTTAGCACCTTTGCCCAAGCTGATACCTTCTGATATTTCAGGGCTCAGCTTAGACACCACAGCTGCCAGCTCAGGCTTCATCTCCTGGTTTATGTTGCAGTATTTTGATTATCTTCTGATGTTATACATACTGAAGTGATATTCTTTTATACTGGTATTTTATCTCTGGTTCTCTTTCATTGTTTTGTCATGGACACTTAGAACAGCGTTACATACATAATAAGTATCCATGACAGCTAATCTTTATTGTTGTCTGGACTGGATTTAGAACCATCATGGAACCATACCTCTTGGAGTACCTATAAGTGACTTCTCAAAAATGTACAACTGAGTAGAAAAGACCTACCCTGAATATGAGCAGCCTCATCCAACGGGCTGGAGTCTTGAACTAAAGAAAAAGAAGAGATCCAGGTAAGTGCCAGCATTCCTCTGCCTCTTGGCTTCAGAGAAACTGTGAGCAATGACCTCACACTCCTGATCTCATAGTTTCCCACCATGATGGGTTGCACTGTTCTTCAACCATGAGCCAGAGTAAACCTTCCATCCCTAAGTGGCATTTGTCAGATGTTTTACCACACCAACTGGAAAAATAACACAGACAATAACATCTTTATTAGTGTTTTCAACTGATTTAGAAGTCTCCTCTCCAGGTAAAGAGAAAATAAAGTATGTAAAGAATGAATGCAGACTTCCTTAATTTAATTATTCCTTGATTTCAAAGCATCATGGTGCCCATTATGAATGTATGCAAACTTTTGTTAAATTAAGTAAATAGCTGATGGATGTTCTTATTCTCCAAGCTATGAGTTCAATAAGGCAGGAGAGTCTAGGTCTTGTCACTGTTAGATTCTCAACACCACGCCCAGTTCTGGCAGAGAGTACACATCAGTACACATCTGCTAAATAAATGAAGAATGAGGAATGTCAGCAGAGGGAGTTCAATTCTAAGCCAAGGAAGCTGCTGAAAGGTCATGCACAGACCTCAAGTAGACACAGGGTGTGGTCAACAACACTGACTTACTAGCCTTGTGACATAGACAGAAATACTAGGGTAAGTTAAGGGAAGAGAAGAGATGACGGTCAGCTTGACCATACTTCAAATGTATGTGCTTTCAGATGCCTCTGAAGGATGAAGGTTTGGATGCAGAGGCAGGAGCCTCTCTCCCATCTCATTCCACAGGTAAGGAATAAACATTAGTGGTTGCTGGCACAGAACATAAGATTTTCAATGTCCATGTACAAACAGCACAGATATTTTGATATGACCTTTGGCTTAATGTATCTAAAGAAAAGGGTACTGAGAAGAGGCCTACCATTCTTGGTAATACTCTGTCTACTTAATTTTTTTTTATCTTAAGTCCATTAATTATGATTATTCAGTCAATAGAACTGAATAAAGTTATAATCCTTTAAGTTCTGCTATGTGGCAAAAATAAACCTACATTTTGTTGTTGTTTGCTTTTGCTAACTGAAATAAACTCAGGATTTAATAACTATAGACCAGTGAAGAACAAATCTTTACTGAGCAACACAATTGCTGCCAGCTACATTCTGATCAACTGAACTTAAGTATTTACCCTTAATTTAATCATCCCTGGCCCAGGGGGCAAAGGGATGGATCATCAAACCAGCAACTAAGGGATACACTGGGACCTTGTGTGTAAGAGAGAGGCCAGTCCTCATAGAAGAGGCAAAATAGATAAGTGTCTGGAGTGACTGTCCACTGAGTAACAGCCATTCTGGACATTCGACTGCACTCCCTTGCAAAAGATCATCAAGCTGGGCCTGTTTATTTTTACATCCTCACATATAGGGCCAACAAGGGGGATTAGATTTTCATGTGCAATCTGGCAGCTCCCAACAACCTGCTGTACATAGCTCTGTCTTATCAGTTTCTTGACTGTGGTACAGTTCTAGTGCAAATTTAGAGTTATTCTTATTTGATAATTGTTTTGTTATATATAATTTTACTATGTTAAAGTTAAAACCTTCCATTAAAAAAAAAAGAGGAAGGATGAGTCAGGATTTGCTTCCAGCTGCCTCTGTCACTATGAGAAGTAAGATGTAAAGTACCATTAAGCCACAAGCCACATGACAACTTACAGGTGAATAAAAATGGGTTAATTTAAGATATAAGAACTAAATAGCAAGAAGCCTGCCATGGCCATACAGTTTATAAATAATGTAAGACTCTGTGTATTTACTTGGGTCTGAGTGGCTGTGGGCCTTGGCAGGACTGGAGATATCTCCAGCAACATTTATTGCAAAGGCCTGGGTGAGGAGGCAAGAGTATGTATCATATATCCATGAAGGCAAGACAAGAGCATAGACCTCATCACTAGGGCAAAGCTCTCATCCTTGCTGGGTAAAGGCTTTACAGATCTGCTCTGTTGGGGAGAGGTGCAACCACACCCTGTAAATAACCCCTCACCTATGCTCTGTAAGAAAGCCCAGTGAACACATTGGTTTCTCAGAGTGAACTTTGGTAAAAATCCTGTTTCGGTTTGTTGTTGGACCCTTAGGAGAAGGGATAGACATTTATGTGTTCTCTAGGAAGGAATTTTAGCCACCATGATTATTTCCTAAATGAGCTAGCCCTCCTCCTTCAGTATGTTACTTTCTGACATCTTAAGCATCACTTCTTCTTGAGAGACCAAATTATGGCAGGAATACCCACAACAGCTTTCAGTGAACCCACCAAGACATTAGAGGGGCTTCCCCAAGAGAACTAACTACCACACCACAATGCTCTCCAAATATTTAATTATCTGGCCTATGTCAATCTTCCTCAACTAAGCTTAGTGCTAATTTTTACTTATGCTGAAACCCTGAAGATTTAAGAGAAGGGTCCTACTCTGATGTCTAAAAACCCCCCATGTCAGCTCTCAGTGAAATCCTGCTAAATACCCCAGATACAGAGATTAATGCTGCAGCGGTTGGATTTCACACTTACATTTGCAGTAGTCTATCTTGCTTTGCATCCAAACAACTCTTCCCTCAATCAGAGAACATCATGTAGAATAAAAATTCATATTAGACAGCATAGAAATACAGGATATGGAAAATGAAAAGTAAATGCATTGACCATGCCTCACATGTCACTTGGGAACAATTCTACAAGTCAATTTTTTCTAGAAATATTACAGAACAGAGACAGAGATCTCTGGACACTCATCATCACTTAACATCACCTACCTAGTAGAATATTGAACTACAGAGATTCCTTTCCTTTCTTACGTGACCCAGTTTGGCCACACAGAAGCAGTTTTAGAACAAGCATCATCAATACACAAATACTCACATATGTATGTTTGTATAAATGCTTGATTTTAGAAACATAAAATAATAACAAAAGCAATCCTCTATCCTGAATCTAAATCCACTGAAAACCTAGGCAACTATACATCTCCATGGTTCAATCAGTAATCCCAAACATCAGAATTGCTGTACCCAAATTCACAATCAGACAGAGCTTCATTTCCCTTCTGCCCTTCCCATTGACATTGATAAAAATGAATTCTAGAAAACATTGGATTACTTTTAAGTACAGTGTTTTAAAAACTAGAAAACTGGATTTTGTACAAATGTGTCACTTACTAAAATAGCTTTAATTACTTTAAATCAAAAGTATTTTGTCACAAAATTAACTCAGAGCCACTGTTAAAAAATTAAAAATATAGTTTTTTCTTTTGCCTAGATATAGTGACTGCTATCAGATTTGAAGATACATGCTTATATTTTCTATTTATAAAAGTTTGTGGATTTCTGGGGACCTCTAGAGCACTCTACCTATTCCTGTTCTCATGTGGTCTTCATTTATCATGGTCTGTTATTCCCTTTCTGTTTTTGATCCAGCTGGGATCTCCTGCTCCCCTAAGCTTTCTTTCCCTCAAATCTTGCCCTTCATTACTCCCACTGTCATCCAGGTTGTTCATGTAGATCTCATCCATTTCTCTGTCATTGGGTGATCCTTGGGTCTTTCCTAGGGTTCCATTTTCTAGGTAACCTCCCTGGAGACAATTGTGTAGCAGTCTAGTCATCTTTGTTTTACATCTAGTATCCTCCTATGAGTGAGTACATACCGTGTTTATATCCTCTGTAGTCTGCTGGCAATGGTTGAGAGAAAGCCTGATCTGACCTAGTCTGGTGAGCAGATGGCCAAACATCCTAACAGTCATCTTGGAACTCTCATCCAATAACTGATGGAAGTGGATGCAGAGATCCTCAGCCAGGCCCCAGGTGGAACTCCAGGTGTCCAACTGTCGAAAAAGAGGAGGGTCTGTAAGAGCGTGAATTGTTGAATCCAAGATTGCAAAAAGCACAGGGACAAATAGCCAAATGAATGGAAGCACATGAATTATGAACCAAAGGCTGTGGAGCCCCCAGCTGGATCAGGCCCTCTGGATAAGTGAGACAATTGAATAGCTTGATCTGTTTGGGAGGCACCCAGTCTGTGGGACCAGGACTTGTCCTTAGTGCATGAGCTGGCTGTTTGAAACCTTGGGCTTACACAGGGACACTTTGCTCAGTCTGGAAGGAGGGGACTGGACCTGCCTGTACTGAATCCACCAGGTTTAAATGAATCCCCAGGGGTGCCTTGATCCTGGAGGACATGGGAATGGAGGGAAGGGGCTGGGGGGAAGGTGGGGCTTGGGATGGGAGGTGGGAGGACAGGGGAACCCATGGCTGATGTATAAAATTTAAAACACACAATAATAAAAAAAAAGAAAAAAAAGTTTGTGTTTTATTTTTATAAAGTAAGATTATGCTCATTTTGTAACTTAATGTCTTGTTTGGGAGTACATAAGGAATATACATACACTCCATAAAGTATTAATGGCTAATATATTAGGATATGTAAGTATCATGAGTTAAAGTAATATACAAAAGGATATATTAATGTCTTAAGCCTGAATACTTCAGGATGTCACAGATGTAATTAGTTATGATAAACTCTAGCTAGGCTAGGATATTCATTCTGAACAACTTTGTTATTGGTATATGAAATAAACTTCTCCTTATTCAGTATTGATTTTGCATCTAGATACATTGCTGAAAGTGTTTATGAGATCTAAAGGTAGCTGAATGGAAATCTGTGGGACTCTAAGTATAGCCTCATATCTGCAGATGATGGCAATTCTATTTCTCCCTTTCCTCTTTGAATCATTGTGTTTTCTCATGCTTTATTTCTCTAGCTAGGAATTCAAGTGCTACACAGGGTAAAATTGGAGAGAGATGAACTACTGTCTTATTCCTTATTTTATATGGAATACATTCAACTTTTCCCCCACTTAATAAAATATTGGCTCTAAACTTACCCCATGTAACCTTTATATACTGAGGTATCTTTCTTGTGTTTCTAGTGCCTACAAGGCTTTTATCATGAAGTTATATTGAACTTTATCAAGGACCTTTTCACAGCTAATGAAAGATCATATGACTTGTCACTATTCTATTCATATGCCACATTAGACTTATATATACCACAGCCCTTGGCACTCTAAAATAAAACCAACTTAATTGTGTGAACTATTCTTTCCATGGGTTGTTAAATTCTATTTGCAAGTAATGTATTGAGACATTTGACAATGCTCATCCTGGAAAAGATGTTCAGTGTTCTATTTTCACTGGTATTTTCTTAGAACTTTTGGTAGGGTCTTACTTCCTCCATAAAATAAATATGGAAGCATTCCTTCCCTTTCTAGTTTACAGAATAGTTTAAGGAACATGTACCATTTTTTAAGAGGCTTGACAGTTGTTCTAGAAAGTTCTGTTGCTGTTATAAAATACTCTTACCAAAAGCAACTCAGGGAATAAAGAGAGTATTTTAGCTCACAATTCAAGGTTATAGTCTCTTACTGCAGAGAAGTCACAGAGACAGGAGCCTGAGGCCAGTCACACCATACTCACTGTCAAAAGCAGACAAGCAAATGCATGCATAATGCCTGCTTACTTGTTTCTAGGTTTCTCTCCTATGTAGTTCAGAAACATCTGCCTAAGAAATGGTGTCACCCATGATAGGCTGGATCTTTCTTCATCAGTTAACAATCAAGACAATCCCTCACAGACAAATCAAATCGTTGAGACTCTATTCCCAGATGATTCCAAGTTGTGGCATGTTGAACTTTAAAAGTAACCAGTGCAGTAGTGTTCAGCAGTGAATCTCTCCAGTTTTGGGAATTGTTTGTTGGGAGACTCTATTTCTACTTCAATTGTGGTGCTTGACATAGCTCTGTTTAAGCTATTACTACTCTTTGGGTAACACCTCACTTTAAAAATACACTTTAATTGCCATTGATTAATATGGGGGACAAATGAAGAATGGACAAAGATCTAGCTTGAAAATTGGGGCGAGACATAAATGATGGCTGTATGTAAATAGCTAATAGCCTATGAAAAAGAAGAAAGATTACATCTTTGTTAGATGGCAGTGAGGAGTATGGACAAACATCTGGGGATGTTTATCAAATATATATTTACTAAAATATTTTGAGGGCTAGAGAAATTTCTCAGTGAGTACTTGATGTGCAAGCATGAAGACATTCATCCAAATCCTCTGCACCCATATAAAAGACAACATGGCAGAGCAACTGTGAAATCTCAGTACTGGAGTGCAGAAACAGGATTCTAGGTGCTTCAATAGCCATGCAGTTTAAGTAAACTGGCAAGCTCCAAGCTCACTGACCTACTAACTGTGATGCTGGTACAAGTGTCACAAGCCTGGAAGGCAAATTTATGTTGTGACAAAGGTCTCACCCAGTGAAGATGATTGCCACTGACATGAAACAGCTTGATGCTACCATGCCTCCTTCTGGTCCCCCGCCCTCCGGGAATTGGTGCCTCTCTGGGATCCTGTCAGGAGGCTGGATAATGTGAACCAAGCAAGAGCAAAATCACCTCTTTTTAAGGGATGCCCAAGGTAGAGAATCCACAGACAGCATTCATCCCTGCCTGCCATCCTCCTAGATCATTGAAATAAGCATGGAGGGACTTAAAGAGAAGTTTCTATCCACCTACTCATCATTTAACTCATCCTATCAAGCTGTCCAATCTTTGGACATCACAACATGATGCTGTCATCTACAAAGTTCATGCTTGAAAAGCACTCAACTTAATTTAACTGAACACCACCGTTGCAAAAATTAATCTTTTCACCCCTCATCAAAAAATTTCTCTTTGTAATGCATGGAGGCAATCACAGGAAGTTTCATAATATTTCATGTTTCCAATTTTGTGTTGGACAAATTTATAGCTATCCTCACCTACATGCAACTGCATGTGGCCAATAGTTAGAAGGCTAGACATGACAGAATTTCAATGAAGATGACATTTACTAAACTCGGGAAATCCAGAATGTCCATTTGACCTCCTCTCTTAGCAACACTTTCAATACATTTGTGTATATTTTTTGCCTTTTCAAACATTCCATTATTCATGTAAAGATTATTTAGTTATATACAAATAGAGGAGTAAAAATAGCTATTTTAAAAAAGAATCACTTTATTATTGACCTCCACCTTAAAATTAGATTTCTCCATTGTGGAAAAACATAAAGACTGTGACATGTTCTTTGTGACATTATTAGGCATTTCCTGTGGCTATAACAGTTAAGGAGGTGAATATACATGCACATACATATTTATATTTATATATGTAATACATATTTATAAATGGCTAAATAGATAGACAGACAGAGACTATATCTAAAGTTATTCACTATATCTAAGGACTTATTCACACACACTACTCTGTTCACTTTTATCCCTAGCTCAACTTCCCACCTTGTTGTCAAGGTCTATAATCTAACTGACTAGCTACCAGTTTTAGAACCATTTCTTTAAGCTTTGAAACACCCTTAATACATTATTGAATGAATAAATACTTTCTTCCTCTAAAATAAATTCCCAGAACTAAAATTACTGAATCAATAGGAAATGAATATTTTAGGGCATTAAAATATAAAGTCCAACATGCCTCCAAAAAATTGATAGTTTTTATGGCTGTCAACAATGTTTAGAGTTTGCAAGTGGGTTCAGACTGAAAAATGCCCACTCTTTGAATCTAGTTGTTAAAAACCTCTTGTTGGGCATTGCTGTGGTCCTTAATTGTGGTAAACTTCATCATCACCTGCTCCTTCCATTCCCTGGTTTTGCTTTGATCTCTGATCATTTCTATACAGAGTAATCCAATTATATTCAGTATTTATCAACAATTTGGTAAATTATTAAACTCTATTAAAAATCTATGCATTTGACTGTCACGACTTTGCAAATATTTGTCACGTTTGTTGTTCACTTTTGATTCTGTTACTTATTTCATTCACTTAATAAATCTTGAAGTTTCAAAAGGTGAGGACCATTCAACCTCACTAACCTTCCAAGTTCTTGTCTCTGTGATATGTGTAGAGAAGCCTGTGCACCACAAGGTCATCTAACAGTGGATTACAGTCTTATCTTATTACTCAGTACACCTTGTCTCTGTTTATTTTATACTTTTATTCATGTGTATGTCCATGTCTGTATGAGGATATGCCATGTGACTGCAGCGCCCACAGAGGTCAACAAAGGGCACGTGGAGCTGGAGCTATAGGCAGTTGTGAACCACCAGTATCAATGCTAAGACCCAAACTGTGCTGCTCTGCAAGAGCAGCAAGTGAACACTGAGCCGACTTTCCAGGCCCAAGGTAGGTGTCCTTGTTGCCCATAATGACTTTCTTCTCAAATGGGAAAAGCAAATACTTTTATCTTTTTTCACAGTGAAATTTTGGCGCGTGTTTGGTCTACTCCACAATTCCTTGCTTTAAATTCATGCTGCTTCTTTTGTTTTCTTCACTACATGGATTTTCAAACGTTTCCTTTTACTTAGATGGTCTGCAATATTTTGGAAGACACACAATCTTACTCTCTCTACTACTGCTAATCTTTAAGGTTTTTTTTGGGAGGGGGGATTTAAGTTTCTCGTATCCTTGCTGGTTTTATATAGCAAATGCTGTCATGAGATTTCAACATTATATATATAAATGTTTTCATTTTCATCTTTTGACATCTATTATTTTGGCTGTATTCTGTTTTTATAGTTTCATCCTTCTGGTGAATCATGATATCACCGTCCATGAGCACTTTATTCTTTGTCATCTCAGTCAACTATTTCTGGTTTCCCTTCACTTTTCCAGATTTGTGTCACTGAGTGACTTTTAAATAGGTTTGCACATAGGAAGCATTGAAGGAACTAGTTTGATAAACAAGCATGCTTTTACATCTCTTTAAAAATGGAAGGACAAATTGGCTGGCTACATTTTCAAACCATCTTCCAGCTTTGCAAACACGATGCACATCTTTGTCACTTAGGATGGCATAAAATGCTTTAGTCATGGTCTCCTTTTCCCTGCAGACAAACTGGAAGGAGTCACTCATTTGATTTCCATATTATTATTTTTTTTCAGGCTCTAACTGTGTACAGTGAGAGTCTGTACGCATCATCTTTGCACCATTCGGTTACCACATACAAAGAGGTTTAATTGGTTACGGCTTTGATTATTCTTGTCGGTTTTTATATTTGTCAATAAAATTTGTTCACCCACTGCCTTGTGTCTGTCCTTTGCTTCTGCATTCTCCAAGAACGTCAGAGCCCATGCTGCCAAATCATTCACCCATTCTCCACTTTCTGGTTCTGATGTTTGACTGATCCAGGATGGGCTCCTGTTCTGCTATTACACTTTTAGATGTCCTCCTATGCAACTCATCTCAGATATCTTTCTTCACTAATCCTGTGGTTTAAACACAGTTGCCTAGTGTTCCTTTGGGACTTGCTGATTCTTTCTCGTTGCCATTATTTTTTCTTACATTCTATATGGCTTTTGCAATGGCCTCACGGTCATGTTTGCAGTTTCTCTCCTCTCTCTTTACAATAACGTTCCTTTCCCTGCACCATCAGTTTCCCACCTGAGTTTCATTTCTCTTCTTGTCCTTGAATAAAGCAGAATAAAGAGGTATGAAGCACTCCCCAAGAGAATCCATTCAGTGGCTTGCCCATGATGCTGTTAGTCTTGTGAGGGATTGTCATATGGATCACTGAAGAGTAGATTATTATGAAGAAACCCAGTGATATCAGTTAGTGTTCTCAACTTGATAAAAATCCAGAATCATCTGGGGGAGGAACATCTGGGCATGCCCGTGTGGAGTTTATTGCTCACATTAATTGATGGGGAAGACATTTCTTAACTATGGATGGGACCGTTTCCTAGCCAGGAAGTGCTGGGGTGTATAAAGAGGAGAGGGGTCTGAGTAGCAGTCATCACTCTGGTCCTGATGGGATAGATGCAATGTGACCAATTGCCTCAGGCTCCTGTTACCTTGGTTTTTCTGGCCATCATGAATATAGCCTTGAATTGTGAGCATGACTACGCCTGTTCTCCTTAAGTTGCTTTCATTAGGATATTTTAACACAGCAACAGAAAAAGAAACTGACGTAAGTGATAATTAGTCTGATTGAGGGTCATGCCAGATGTTAACCTACCTATTGTTTCGTGTCCCTGAGTGGAAGAACTCTATCCCCAGAACCCATGGCTGCCAGCGTTCTTCCCTCCCCTACTGAAACTTCCTTTCTAATTTATATTTTACCATGTATTTTGTCCATTCTTACATTGCTAACTGAGTGCTCATATTTTTCCATTATCTAGGGTGCTGAGAAATTGAAGTGTGCAGCTTAGAGCTGCTGGATAGAGGGTAGTTAAAATTTATGTGTGAATTCCCAAACTCTCGTATCTAATAAAGTTATTTGGAGTTCCTGGTACTTCGTAGCTATGTATAATATAATCTCATCTTCTCCATGACAAGTGTCTGGCTTCCTGGATTGTCAGCTTCTATGCTGGCTAATTTTATGTCAAATTGGCACAGGCTAAAGTCATCTGAGAGGAGGGAGCCTCAGTACAGAAGATGCCTCCATAAGATCAGGCTATAGGCAAGCCTGTAGGGCGTATTTTTAATTAGTGATTGAATGGGGAGGGCTCAGACCTGAAGTGTTGGTTCTGGGTTCTATAAGAAATCAAGCTGAGCAAGCCATGAGGAACAATCCAGTAAGCAGCTCCCCTCCATGGCCTCTGCATCAGTTCCTGCCTCCGGGTTTCTGCCCTGCTTGAGTTCCTGCCCTGACTTCTCTCAATGACAGACTGTTACCTAGAGATGAAAGCTGAAATAAACACTCCCTCCACCAGGTAGCTTTGTTCATGGTGTTTCATCACAGCAATAGAAACCTTAAGGCAGACTCTCCATGAGGTTTTCTTGTCCCATAAACAATCATCCCTCGATGACACATGTGGATCTGCACTAAACTTTATTTTATTTGCATTATTTCAACCCTAATATCTCTATGAATGATCTTATCTAAACCATATAAATTCTCGGCCATGGGACCATAAGACAAGACTGAAGCATGATCCTAATTAGTCTTAACAATAAAAACCCAGAGTCAGATATAAAGTGAAAGCTGAAAGATCAGAGAAGCAGAGCAGTCACTAGAGACTTCTTCCTGCTATGAAATCTCAGACTGAATTGGGGGGCGGGGGTCCTGTCCCTACGAATCCTCAGGCGAACGGGGCAACAAGATCCTGTCTCCACCCACCTTATATTCCTGTCTCTACCTTCCTTAGTGCTGGGATTAAAGGTGTGTACCACCACCTCCTGGCTCCCTTTCTCTTTTAGACTGGTTCAATCTCTTGTAACCCAGGGTGGCCTTGAACTCCTGATCTTTCTGTTTTCTCCTTTACTCCTCCTAAATGTTGGGATCAAAGGTGTGAGCCATCACCACCTGGCCTCTGTGTTTAACTAGTGGCTAGCTCCACCCTCTGATCTGTAGGCAAACTTTATTTGTCAGAACACAAACAAAATGTCATACAACACAGGATTATATACAGGAATGATATAAATCATGCGAATTAGTTTTCTCAGTATACCTCAACCTATGACAACTTCAGTTGATAACATTTGATTTTTCCTCTCTAAGACATCTGTCATGAATAAAACAATCATGATTCCTGTCCAAAATTTTACAGGATGACCAAAAAAATTTAAGGAACTAACCTCAAACACTGGCAAAGTACTAAATCCAATGGCCCAAGACATAATACAGCAGATTATTAGTTTTATTATCTCCAAATAAAATCCGCCAAGCTTGGTCAAGTACAGATGTTTTTATGTACTAGAATATTAACTTATAGTGGTTTCTTCTTTTTTTTTTAAAGATTTATTTATTATGTATACAGCATGTTTGACTGCAGGCCAGAAGAAGCCACCAGATCTCATTACAGATGGTTGTGAGCCACCATGTGGTTGCTGGGAATTGAACTCAGGACCTCCGGAAGAGCAGTCAGTGCTCTTAACCTCTGAGCCACCTCTTCCAGGCCCTTATAGTGGTTTCTATATAATATTTTTTAAAGATCTGCTTGATTAGCTTACATGATTGTGTATGTGAACATTTGCATCTTTGTGCTGGTGTCCATGGAGGCCAAAGGAGGACATCAGATTCCCCTGGAGTTAGAGTCACAGGAAGTTATAAACTGCCTGATGTGGGTGCTGGGAACTGAAGTGTGTTAACCACTGAACCACGTCTCCACCCCTCAAAGACATAACTTGTCTTCAGAATTTCTGATGAGAAAAATTTTAAACATGTGGATCCCTGATGAGTTATTATTTAATCAGTAATACGGGAACATTCTAAAGATTTAACTCCAGCGCCTCCGATGGAATTCTATTCTGATGCAGTCTCTCCATTTACTAGAAACAAATGCACAAGTTACCATACATTTATCGAGTATTTGATGGAGAAACAATTCAATATGTTTTAGAGTCTCTGCTACCTTTGGCTCCTTGCCCAGATTCAATCAAAGCAACATTTTTATTACCAAGCAGTCCCTCTCTGTCCCTTTGGTATATACCTCTAGCTTGTTAAATGCACACTGAGGCCACTTCTTTCCATCAAATTTTTCTCTGCTTGATTCCTAAAGTAGACAGTACTTTAGACCCTCCTCTAACCCTTCCATTTACCTTGTCAAATCAAGCAGACATTCAGCTAAGGAGCACGGCAGATAGGGAACAGCAAGTGTTGACCAAAAATTGAACATATCCCCTCTGAAGTCTAACAAGAGTGAACCACTTTTTATATCTACTTTCCCAGGTGGAAATAACTCAGAGTAAATGTGCTCATCAAACCCTGTAGAGTCATTACATTCTTCAGGAAACTGTGGTGATCTCTCTTTACAAAGTTTGGAAGCCCACATAATCTATACATAGGTATTGGTGAGAATAATATAATTCAGAGGTGGCTTTCAAAGGCTAGTTAAGGTTTCCCATAGTCTGATTGATGTATTTACCTCACTAACATCAGTATTTACATTTTAATTGATCTAATATTGAATTGCCCAACTACAATGGGCATCCAAAAATATATCTGTTCTGCAGATCTGCAGACTTCCCTGATGTGCTCTGCCTCCAGCTGTTTATCTTAGGAAAGAATATTGTTTATTAAATTGTTGAGATATACATTGATCTTAATCTATGAGTAGGAAAAAAAGAAACAAATTATGTATTTTCCCCCAGCATATCCTCAGATTTCTCATAGTTAATAAAATATGCCCAACAAGTATCTGTGGAATCAATAGATGATTAAATAACTTAATGAAAAAATGACTCGGGCTATGCTTTTGAGTCCTTTAACTCAAATATTCTTTGAGTGTGAAAACATGAAATGTATAGTTCAATAATTCTATAGTTCTTCCTTTTCTTAGATTTTTTTTAATTATGTCTCTAGGAGACATGCAATTGCATTTGTTAGTACAGGTACCCATGGACACCAGAAGAGGTCATTGTCTCCCATGGACCAGGAGTTACAAGTGGGTACTGGAAACTAAGTCCTCAGCAAGAACAAAACATGCTCCACCACTGATCCACCTGTCCAGCACTCAATAATTCTGTTTTTCTGAGCAAGTGTTTGTGTTTGCGCTGCAGTCCTCTTGTGTTTATTTGGATCTTTTTCTTACTAAGCCCTGCCTCTTTCATCCTCACCTTGTCAAATGAAATGTCATCCTTAACTTTGTTTCCAGTTTATTGACATCTGACTCCCTTGAGCATACTGGAACTTCAAAGTAGGACAATCAGGAAGTGAGTCAAGGTGGGTCTGAAACTTTTCACGTGGAGAATTTCTTTCACATTTTTCTTAATTGTTTATTTCTCTCCTCACAGCTTAAATCTGTAACAGAAATTTTAAAAAATTGGCTTTGCATCATGGAAAATACCAGAATTCACTATAGAGTTTCCACATAGATCATACTCTGTCTTCCAGGAAATGTTTCAGGGACTCATCTGACACAGAAACTGATGCCTCTATTATAGCAGATTGGGATGTAGCTCTATGTCCTTGATGAATAACATTAAAGATCTAAGTAGCTTCATGCATATTTTAAGGTATTATAAATTTAGAAACTTAATTTCTTTTTTTCCACCCTGTGAAGAGAGTTTACTGTATCTTTCCACAGAGATTCCAAAACATCCTTGTTAATTTCTGGATAAAGTCTGATCAAGCCCTGAGCGTGCATGCGCACGCGCGCGCGTGCACACACACACACACACACACACACACACACACACACACACACGATCAGAGAAAGAGTATGATCAAACCAAAGATAAGAGATATTTAAACAGATTCATAAAAGATAGGTACAAGGTGAAACTGTCAGGGGATTGAAAGCAGCACAGAGCAGGAGGACCACAGCAAAGAGAGAGGGCATCTGTCCAGGAAGACTTCAGAAAGATTGTAGCCTCAGAGCATCCAGTGCAAAGGCAGAGAAGTGAAAGCATAAAGGATGATTCAAAACGTCCTTCAAGATCCATGCCTTCCATATAAGATTGCCTTTGTGTCCCATTCCCAAGGCAACCAAGTTGTTCCCTATCAACACCTGATTGATTGATCCAATAAGACCAATAGAATTATTTCAGACATACAGGAAAAAACCCTGCTCTTCCAGTCAGAGGCCCCAGTCAAAACCAGATCATTCTTGTATATCTTCAAGTGAAACTTAAGAGGGGCCCCAGAGCCATGATCCTGGGCAACTCAAATTTTTAGCCTATATGACTTTCAGAAAGGTTTTCAGTGGCTTGCCTCCGCTCCAAATTTATCGTATAAATACTGTTCTCTAGTACCGGTTATATCTTAGTAAATTATCTTTATCGTAGTACATTTCTATCAATGAAATGAATATTGTAAGAGTGAGATTTACACTTCATCACTTCATTGTTATTGTCCAGATAACATTGCTCAAAAGTCCTTCTGCATTGAATGTTGTACAGTAGGAAGCCATCCAGACGAACAAGGGGCCAAGACATTAAGATGGTAATCATCTCAGACAGAGCATTTGCCAAGGCCAGTGCATCAAAATAAAATCTCATTAATATCTCTACAGCCCTGCTTTATGATTCTCAAAAAAACCATAATATAGATATTCTTTTTAATAAAAAATAACCCATATAGCCATGTATTTAGCATATTAATGATATTGTCAGAGGAGGTCTATTTACACATAGTATTTTTAAAGGAGTTCTTTCCAAGAACTCACTATCATAAAAAGAGTGCCTGGATGTTGGTGTAAGAACATCCTGTGTTGTGGCAAGAGAGATAACTGAGCAGTTAAGAACACTGGCTACTCTTCCAGAGGATCTGAGTTTGATTCCCAAAACCCACATCATACAGCTCATGACCACGTGTGTCTCCAGTTCCAGGGGAATCTGATGCCCTCTTCTTGTCTTTGAGAGCAACTACACACACCTGGTGCGCATACATATACTTAAGCATGAAGATATAAAATAATAAACCCTTTTTCAAAAGGGCTGAGTCCATACTGACGTCCTTCTGGACAATTCACGAGCTTTTATCAAGGCCTTGAATAAGATGCACAATTCTTCCGAATTGCTTTTACTGAAACATCCGAATAGGGATTGCTACTTGGAGTTTCTATCTACAAACAACAGATCAGCTTGGGCTAATCCAACAGAAAAGGAATTTAACCAAAGGCTGTGAATAGCTGAGGCATGGGGAGTAGTCTCAGAAGTCTGGGTAGTGAGAGGGCTCATGGTCGTTTTCTGCTCAGAGCAGTAACCGTGGGCTTAAATCAACGAGCATCACAGATGCAGGGGTTATTTCAGGTCTCTGCAGCATTACCAAGGTAGAGGTAAATAACTGGTCCTGCTCTCGACCTGCCCTGGGGCTCTCTCAAAATAAACACGATAGCTAATATTTTTATAACATACACCCCAAAGTGCCGCTCTCTGGAATTCCTCACAGACTACAATTCTTACCACCCCACACAAGGATGTTCACTTTTATCAACTAATGAGTCCACTCACCTGGATCGAATTAATGAGATTTAAAAAAAAACCCTATAATCAGCTTAGATGTCATATAGAATGCATGTATGTATATGCACACACATTCACACATACACAGGTTAGGAAACCCAGAACAGAGATGTTAAGTAATGTCGTGCCAATGTTGCTGAACATCAGGTGAGGTGCAAACCCTCTCTCTACTAAGTGGTGTGACTTCTGCAGCAATAAACACACCAACCACACTGATCAGCATCTGCTCCATAGTCATATAAAGGTGTGAGCTACTCCTCACAGCTTCCAGGATCAAGTATAATTGACTATCAGATATTTATGAACTATTTATATTTCAGAAATGCATTTCTGTATCATGAATGAGTTGGACATCTCTTTTGAACAAGAAAACCCATTTGCATCTACAGATTCAAATTCCAGAGATAATCTGGAAACAACAGGAAAACAAAGAAACTTTAGATAATGCTTCCCATTCATTTTATAGCATGACATTCAGAAAAAAAAGCATTATTCTTACAGAAAAATAGAGAAACCTTCCAGGAATTCCTAATTTTCCAGGAAATAAGTACCTTGAACCAACTACAAACCATTCAAAGCAAATCAGTGTGAATGCCGAGCACTACCCGTCTCTCTTAGAGAATGCCTCTTTAACAAACCACCAAAAGATGGGTAAATTCTTCAAGCCTTCAATGTATTCCATGTGCATGCATTTCCAGATCCTTAGAAGTGACACTTTCAAGTCATGTTATACAGCAGGCTTCAACTACTACTAGGGAGAATATGAAAAGGAGACCAGCTTGCTCAGGACTGATCCATTAGGATGATGTTCAGCAAGCATGGGGCTTGCTCTCTTCCTCTCTTGAGACAGCTCCCCAATCCTGGAGGAGAGTGTAGAAAATGTTGATTTACAGAAATCGGGCTTTTCTCTGCCTCCCTTGTCTCTGCACTCAACTGTACCAACTGCCCCAAACTGTCTTCATCACTGGATTTTGCTGTATAGCCAGAGGACCTTGTTTATACACAAGAAATTGGCATTTGAGTCACAAGGACAATGATGTCAGATTCTCAGCAATCTACATCTTTGCTTGGCTTCCTGCACTCCCAAAGCTGGGGAAGCATGGCTCCTAAGAACTTAAACTCATTGGGATTTCTCCACACAGCACCCTGATAGGCAACTGGGGAACTGTGTAACAGGGATGGATGACTTTCCTATGACTGAATAAAATGGAATCCAGGAAAATCAAGCCATGAGATAACATTAATCTCAAGAGAATAAACTGCTATCAGTGACACTATTGTATGCAAAAATTAAATTATTCTACTAATTCATAAAAGCAAAAGGAATTTTGATGGTTTAGAAATAACCATGTCTCTCTTCCATTAGTTGAATATTTTAGATAAAATATTTAATTGACCTCTTTCAGAAGTTTTTCGTCATGTAAGAAAAACAAAAACAAAACAACAAAAAAAAAACCTGATGTAAATAACTATGTTCTAATCCTGAATGCTTTGTAACACTAGGAAGGAGGGAGGAAAGACAGATCTATAATGAAGTCAATTTTGTCCTGTGAGTCCTAAAACTCACCTGAACATTCAAATTAAAATGCCCACGTGGTCCTAAGCAAAAGGTACTGCTTTAACAGAACCTCAGATTCTGATTAAATTACAATGAGATATCTCTTTCTCAAAGTGAGAAATAGTTATTGATCATATATCAAGAAACAGCCTCTGGGCAGCTCATGGTGGCAAGGCTAAGTTCCCATTACGTGTCCTGCAGCATCTGAGATTGACATTTCACACATCTTTGTATCTCCCAGAGTATCACACATTGAGCACCTCAAGAGAACACATGCAGTCTCATAGCTGCTGTCCCAGGTGACTCACTAGTAGAAAGTGTGCATGTTGTCATTATCATTCATTACAACACCAACACCTTTTCTTTTGTCTTTAATAGTGAAGCTGAGGGATTCCACACTGATTTTTTAATAAGCATCTTAGGAGGGAAATGTTCACTAATAACAGAACCATTCTCAGGTCTTGACGTGTCATCGAAATCTCTAACTTCCACTCCAATTCAGGATCACCAATATGAATGTCAACTGCTGCAGCCACAGGCTATTTCTCTCTCTCCACCCCCTTTGCAGTGGGCTGTCTTTATATTGCATGGTCCTGTGTTACCTAAACATCTTCATCCCGACCTTAGGAAGACTCGCGACTGCTGCTGCCAGATCCTCGATTCTGAGGTGGGTGTCCTGTCTCTCCCACAGTTACACAGTTTAGCACACATGGTCCATGGGTCCAGCAGATGCTGCGCAGTTCTTTTGGTATAGAAATACTACTTAAATGATTCGCACTAAACCAGTGGTTCTCAATCTGTGAGTCGCAACTATCGGAAAATGGATTTCCAACAGTCTTAGGAAGTAAGACTCTGCTCACTAGCAAAATTACAGTTACGAAGTAGCAATGAAAATAAATTTATGGTTGAGGGTTCCTAAGACCATCAGAAATATGTGTTTTCTGATGGTCATGACCTACAGGTTGAGAACCACCGCACTAAAGGAACTGCATGGTATCTCCTGGGCCCATGGAGTCCTTATACATCTGCTCAAATGTTGGAATTCTGACAATATCTGCAAATGAATACTTTTTCCAGTTTTTTTTTATTCCCCCAAAATAGTCACCAATGTACATAAACAAATCTATCAGAAAAAAAAAAAAATTGTACAGGTAAGAGGTGGTGGGAAGTGGACGAAACCATTTTAGTAACAGACAGAGGGAGACCCTTGAGGCGTAATGGAACAGACCCACACACATGGTCCATGAAAACAGCACTACAAGGCCCTCCCCTCAGAGCTGTCTGTCAAAGAAGATGACATCATCACCAACTGAAGAAAGGGTGTCTGAGCCCTCCTCCCTTACTCTCTTCTCACTGTCCTGAGCATACTCAGCCAGGAGGCTTTAACTGAGGAGAGAGGTGGTGAGAGGGCAGGGCGCCCTGTCCCTATAGAGGATTTTTAAGCAGCATGGCAGAGAAGGATAGGAAGAGAGAAGACACAGCTGAACACAAGTATGAAATTAACACTGTCCATAGGCCCAGTTTGCCCACGCTGACTGACTGAGGGTACGGTATGGATCCGCCTAGTTACTACTAAGGGAAAGGGAAACCTGGCCCAATGAGGTTGCCTAGAAAGTCTAAAAGGAAAAAAGAAAATGAAAATGAAAATGTTCCCTTTCAAGTTAATGCTTCATAAATGTCAGCCATTGAATAAACTAGCTCTATAAACTACCACCTTCAATTAGGCCACTGCATTGAATTATTACAGTTCTTCCGACCTGTGTATCCCTTTTCCACCTCAAATTAAAAATTTCCATCTTAAGACGCAATATTTTAATCACCAAGACTAAATACTTGAACTGGAGCTCAGAAGGCTGACACTGTGCTAACATACCCTAAGACCCTGGCATCATCATGCATGCCAAGTTTCCTTTGGAGCCGTGGACCCTGGTCTTTGTTTAGACCTCCCTACTAGTCAAGAGGCTCGTTCTTCTGGACTATGTCTCTCAATTTTAAAGAAAAAAAAAAAAAGAACAGGTGGTGCACTTTGTCATTAGAATTCAGAGATTATGACAAATTGGCTTAATTTATTTTGTATTTCGATCTGGACAGGATTGAATTTTACAAACCTACAACAGCCAACATTAAAAAACACACAGAAAACTATTCCAACATCCCCCAAATTTCTGGTTAACAGATGGATGTTGTTCTGGTTCAGCAGTAAATTTCCTGTGGATATGTTCTGTATGCTGTGAATGTGTTGCTCTGACTGGTTGATAAATAAAATGCTGATTAGCCAGTAGCCAGGCAGGAAGTGTAGGTGGGACAAGGAAAGAGGAGAATTCTAGAAGGCTGAATCAGGAAACGCTGCCAGACGCCACCATGAGAAGCAAGGTGTAAAGTACCAGTAAGCCACAAGCCACATGGCAACTTATAAATTAATAGAAATAGGTTAATTTAAGATATAAGAACTAGATAGCAAGAAGCCTGAGCTATTAGTTCAAACAATTTAAATAATATAAGCGTCTGTGTGTTTACTTGGGTCCCAGTGGCTGCGGGACTGGCGGGTGAGAGAAATTTGTCCTGACCATCAGCAGGCTGCAACACAGGAAAATTCAATAACAGTATTTTGTGTCTCTGAGCCTGAAG
The DNA here is from genome assembly GCF_903995425.1 of Onychomys torridus. Lineage (NCBI taxonomy): Eukaryota > Metazoa > Chordata > Mammalia > Rodentia > Cricetidae > Onychomys > Onychomys torridus. The sequence goes on along the minus strand of NC_050461.1, from coordinate 49,071,286 downwards.
CAAGGTAGGTGCTAGATGAAGCCATTCTTCCTGCGAAACCAGATGCTCAACTCAGAATTCCATCTGAAAAATTGCCTAATATTATTTTATTATTGTGATTAAGTAATTTCCAGATGGCTGCTCCAGGATGGAAACTCCTCCCTCCCTTCCTCCCTCCTCCCTCCCTCTCCTCTCCTCTCCTCTCCTCTCTCTCTCTCTCTTTCTCTCTTTCTCTCTCTCCCTCTCCCCCTTTCTCCCTCTCCTCTTCTAGAAAGAAATTCACCATTTGCAAAAAACCAGAGTGTCATCCTCCATCTATAGCATAGATCATCCACTAAAAACACTAACATAGACTTCAAACATTATCTGTACAGCAGAGGCAAGGCCTGCACTAAATGATAACAAGCCTCAGAAAGAAAAACAAAAAATATTAAAAAGTGTGTGCTCTTTGCCATACAAACACTCTAGCCCCTGACCAGAAATTACTTGATCTAAAGCTGTGGTTTAAAGCCTGTGGCACGAAGTAACACAGCATTGAAACCATATTTAAGCAAGAGCTTCTGAAAGACAGATTTATGCAATCTTCAATCTTACTCAATCCCTAAGGAGTGTGTTTACATATTTCATATTCTTATTGAAACATTAGTCACTACCATGGGAAAATGACCTTGATTTAACAGTGACAACATTTTTTATTAATTTTTATTGAGAACAATAAGATTAATAATAAGGATTTAATTATTAGTTTCTGTTTAAATAAAAATGGCTAATTGCCTTCCAGGTTGTTTATTTTTTTTTGTCTTGGATTCTAGCATAAGCAGCCATCCAAACAGTAACTGATATATTTATTATTCATGAGTCTTACAGTTCATGTCTTTACTGATATCATTTAGAGAAAACTCATGTTTTGTGATTGTTACTATCTGAAGCCATTAAGCAATGCTCACAAAAATTATGTTAAAATGCAATGCTATTTTTTTTATTGATGATATTTTACCACTGAAGCCTGCAATTCTCTAGGAATACCATGGAGAGGCTAGGATGCAAGGGTGGACACAGAGTGAGACCACGACCCTTTGCCTAAGAATATGGTCCTTGTGACTCATTGTCAGGAAGCCATGATTCTTCAGCCTCAATAATTGTAATGACTCTGTCCTGAGTCATCTGCAGCTTTGCCCAGATGTGTCTATGACTAAGCATTCATTTTCACCAAGAACATTTCAGCAAAACAAAACCTGTAGCCTGAGATATTTAAATTAATTTATGCATGTTTATGGGAACATAAATTATCAAATGACGATAGCTTCTAAACCACACCCTATAAATATGTGTAGATTCACTGTACAAAGTGACAAAAGCTGTCAGTGTGGTTTTTTGCACTAGTGACTAAAGACTTCCTCTATCTGACTTGTAGTAGGCGTAGGAGGGACTATCAGTCATCAGAAGCTTAAAGGGACAGTTCTATTATACCAGTCATTTGGGTCATTTTACTGCTATTTCCAACTAATTTCTCACCATATAGATTTCCTTCCCTTCACTCTATATGACAGGAAATACAAGGATGTTCCTACCTGGCTACATGCTTAGCAATGCTATAGGCTGTCACTCTTGGCTGCCTGGTGTCCTCTCCAAGGCACCTTGTTTAAGGACCCAGTGAGGATGGTGAATATAATTCTTATAAGTTGGTAGTGTAATCAGTAGGGCTGGGAGATAATGCATTCTTCTGAAATGAATTTAGAAATTATAATTCCTGACTACATAAATGTTGTGTGTTCCTCACGCTTTTGTATAGAATCATCCTTCCGGCAGGTGAGGCCATTTGGGAAGCGGTAGAAGCTGCAGAAGCATGAACTAAAGCCACTGAAAGTTGGAGGCAAAATAAACACTCCTCCTTGAAGTTGGCCCCTCCAGTATTTGGGTTACAGCCACAAAGCAGTTAACACAGAAAGGCTTGAATACATTTGCAAATACAAGTCTTATCACGAAAAACGTTGCCTGAGAGCAAAGACCAGCTCTATGCCTTTAGTATGGTGCAGGAAGAGTATAAGCTAAAACAAATGCACTCACTTTGGAAGACTATGGCTTAAAACTGACAAAATAGCCAGCACTGGATGTTTACTGGAATCTGGATTACTAGGCAAGGATAGGCTGCATAAATTCTTGAGGATTATTACAGTCCAAACAGGGATGTTTGTTTGCAGAATACTAATAGTGGAGAAATTTTAGCCCCAGCCAGTCCCTCTACAGAGTTTGCAATTAACTGGTGAGATTCACAGAAACGCCTGAAGGAAAACGATAGGCATGCAAAACCCAAGAGGAATGTTACTTAAGCTTATTACATTGAAAGAAAATAACTATAAGCTTTCATGGCGCTTTTCAAGAACGCCATTGGAATGAAAGTGCTGTTGTTTATTTGATGTTTATTAACTTCTCGTTTTGAGAGTTATAGGAAGGATTCTTCATAAAGTGCAAGATTTTCTTCTTTTTGCCCTGCATTGCTTATAATTGATTGATGGAGATTATATAGGACCTAAGTCCTTAGCATGCTTCATGCTGTAGTGGGAATGGATTTGAGGCTTCATGTCTACCTTGTTATTCAATATAATACCTTCGAACTAGGAACCTTAATTTTCAAGAGAATATAGCTCTGTCTAGAAAGTCAAACACATCACAAGTAGGCGATTCCTATCCCTCCATTATTTATTCACTACACTAAACAGAATACATAAACATGAAGAAAACAGAGCTTTTTATTGATTTGCAATAGCATTCTAGACAGAAGGCATTGTCATGTATGTATTCTAAAAAGAGTCCTTTTGAATGGCAATAGAATAGATTCAGATCTGCAGAGCATGAGATTAATTAGACTGAAACAAATAAGAAGCTAAGCATGGAAGAAGTATCTGTTTCATCTTTCCCCCACCCCACTACTACCCATCACTCCCCCATCATTCTTAGTAAACATTTCAGGGAGAGTTGGACAAACCATCCATGAAGCCTAGGAATTCACCCAAAGAGCCTGGCTAGAGTCAAAACTCATGAACAAAATAACGTGATGGCTACAAAATGATCAGCCCCAAAGAACATTCTGGAATGAGTGTTAAGAGTTCTTCTAGGTCCAAGTGCTGGAGTGCAAGAACATGTGCTTCTACGGATTCTGACATAAGCTGTTGGCGATTGACTCAAGGAAATAAGAAGCACTTAGAAAGCTGTGGTACAGGCATGCAGCAGGCTGGGGGAATTGCTGCAGGTGGAGAGAATGACTGAAAGTTTGAGGGAGAGATGGTGTTCACTGTCACGATAATCTTGTGTGTAGAAATGGAGGGCTGTTGGGGGAGAGGAGCTGGACATCTTTTCCAAATATCAATTTCACTTAAAAGTCTGAATAAGGCCAGCCAACCTATTGATATTCACAGGGAAATTTCAAACTACAGCTAAAATTACCATAACAGTTTTCAATATTATTATGTCACAGAATTATCTGTTTAATTATCTGCTTTGGCTATGCAGATAATTTGAAGTTGCCTAAATCTCTTTCTTCTTTTTAAAATCTATATTTTTTTAATTCTTTGAGATTATAATATAATGACAGCATTTCATTCTTTTTCCTCCTCTCCTTGAAGCTCTCCCATATAGTTTTGGCTCTCTTTGGAATTCATGGCCTCTTTGTTTTCATCTTTTATTAATTTTAAGAAATCCCCCAATGATTGCACATTTGGGATTTCATTATTCTAACCTTTATTTTTAAAGTTACTGAAACTAGTCTCAGTGGATATCAATTATAGCAATTTCTTCCATTTTTCACAATCGTTTGAGGTGAATGGAAATTGTAATTGCTTTGAACACGGATTTAGAGGTGCACTCAAGTTTCATAAAAGGATTAAAATTCATATAGAAACCACATACAATTCACAAGGGTCTGGCATATGAAGGCATTGCATAAAAAGAGGAGTCAGACTCACATAGACATTAAACTCCAACTGGAACAGCCCTGATCTTCATCTTTGCCCTCCCATTTGTTGCTTTATTGTGATAATATATAGCATATTTCTCACTTTAATCATTTTGAAATGTTTAACTGATAGGCAAAAGTAGAAGTTAGACATATTAACTGCACACTATCTGACATTTCAATATCCTGCATACTCTTTAAATCAGTCTAACCAACTACTTCCTCACATATTTATCCTGTCTATGTGATGAAAACATCCAAGATCTTTTCTTCCATTCAAAATAAACAACACCTTTAAAAAGACATATTAGCAGCATGCTATGTGATATTTCAATACATTATATACTATTTAAATCAGGCTAACCATCTATTTCCTCAAGTACTTATCCTGTTTATAGGATGAAAACATCCAACACTATAAACAAGAATTTTTAAACTATAATCACCCTAGTATGCAATAGCACACTGGAACTTCGTTACTCCTGTCTACCTGCATGTTTCCACTCATTCACCTTCCTGTCCTTCCTCCCCTCTGGTCTCTAGCCACTGGTCAACAACATTCTACTCTCAGCTTCTAAGATCAACTTTTAGATTCTGCATGTGAGTGAGACAATGATCTTGTCCTCCTATGACTGGTTCATTTTATATATGTAATGAATTCTAGTTCTACCCATGTTGTCACAGGTGACAAAGTTTCATCATATACGTACATACATGCACATATGTGTGTGTGTGTGTGTGTGTGTGTGTGTGTGTGTGTGTGTGTGTGTATGGTCTGTCATCTATCTGCCCATGTGTTAATAACTCCTCTAATAAATCCTTATTCCATGGTCATCCATCTCAATGATGTCTTGAACCACTCTGTTGCCGTCCTAAACCTAGCAGGTAATATTTAACCTTGGTTTTTGCTGTGTTGATTTTCCATATGCCCATTACTAAACATGAGCTATCAATGTCCCCCTCCATGTGTGTATTGGGGTTTATCTGCCTATTACATTTATTAACATTTGTTTTACATATCTGGGTATACTGGCAATGAGTGTACATATAATTAAAATTGGTACTTCCCCTTTCTGCCTTGATCTCTTCATTAAATAATAACGTTCATAGTCTCTTCTTATTGCTTTGGATTTAGACTCAATTTTGTCTGAAAACAACATGGCTACTCCTGGTTTTGTTTGGAATCCATTGCATGGAGCATCATATTCCATCTTTGTAGTTAGAGTTTTCCTGCCTGGCCCACAGTCAGGACAAATCTCTCTCACCCGCCAGTCCCACAGTCACTCAGACCCAACCAAGTAAACACACAGAAACTTACATTGTTTAGAAACTGTATGGCTATGGCAGGCTTCTTGTTATCTACTTCTTCTATCTTAAATTAATCCATTTCTATACTTTGCCACATGGCTCGTGGCTTACCAGTACGTTACATTTTGTCATGGCCGGTGGCTGGTGGTGTCTTTCTCCAACCTTCTACTTCCCAGAATTCTCTTCTCTCTTGTCCCGCCTATACTTCCTGCCTGGCCACTGGCCAATCAGAACATTATTTACACAGAGAGATATCCACAGCACTTCCCCTTTTCTTTTTTTTTTTTTAAAGGAAGGTTTTAACTTTTACATAGTACAATTACATATAACAAAACAATTATCTAGCAAGAATTACAGTTACAATATTAAAGAAGATATCCTATCTATCTTATATTTGTGAGTCTAAGGTTTTATATCTTTTATCATAATTGAGGAAATTATAACTATCTAGCCTTCAACCACATCAAAGACCTCAGAAGGATATAATATTACCTGAGAACCGGGAGAAGGATGTAAGCATTTTTCAGGAGTCTTGCAAGAGTAGACAGAGACAGCTGGCAGCCTGGACAGTCACCTAGTGTTATTTTGTAAAGTTGGGGCATTTGTCTTCAGCCCACAGGGCTAGAGTCTTTTGGTCACTTTTCTCAGTGTCCTGTAGAATGTCTGGCAGTTTCCTCTGCGAAGCAGGAACCTGAAGGACCATTTTGTCAAGCAAAGTTTAGTGGTCACCTTTCTATGGGTCCTGCATGTCCAGTCGAAAACTCTAACTACACATCTCTTTGCTTTCTGTCTGTATATTCTGAGGTGAAGTGATTTTCTTATTACAGCACATACTTGGTCTTGTTTTCACTCAATGTGTCACTTGTTTTATTTAGGGAACCCAATTCCTATGTGTTCACTATCATCATCACTAGGTAAGATCTTATTAATGCCATTTCAAAATATGGCTTCCAATTTTATTATAGTTCCTTTCTGTGGGAAGACTGATTTGCTTTAGTAAGGCATTTTGAGTCCTTGCTTAATATTCTTTGTTTATGTAGTGTAGGTTTTTGCTGTGTGGTTACTATAAGTAACCACATGTTACTACTCATACAAAACATGGTAGATTATAATGAGCTATTCTGAAACGATTGCAATTTAAAGCGATAATAAAATTATGAAAATCAAGTAGCAAAAGAACAACAAAGTTTTCTGTATTTGCAAGTAACATTACATGCACTCAATGGGTTATATTTATGTGCATATACAAATAGATTATATGTATATACAAATAGACTATACTTATATGTATATACGAATGCATAATATCCATACAATAACAACTGCTGAAAAAAAAGAGACCATGAATTTGAAGGGAAGAGAGGAAGGGTATACCTGAGGGCTTGGAGGGAAGAAAAGGAAGGAAGCAATATTGCAATGAAAACACAATCTCAATAAGCAAAATAAATAAAATAATCCTTGGCCGTGGGAGTAGGAAGCAGCATTTGCTCCAAGTGTAAATAATAACAACAAAAGTAAATTTGCCTTTACATTTCCTTTATACTTGAACTTTTAATGTCACTTTATATCTTAATATTTTGGCTCTTTCTTGGCCCACAAGTGTAGTTACTTTCAGTTTCTTTGATTATAAGCCTCATACTCAATCTATGAATAGTTTGTGTGTCTGTCTTACATTAAAGCATTCTTGTGTGTATGATTTCTCTTGCCATAAATTTATACGCTCCTGTGCTTTCTTCTCACTAACAGGTTTTTGGATTTGTTTGTTTGATTTTTCAGAGCTGAGGATCAAACCCAGGGCCAAACCCAAGGTCTTGGGCTTGTTAGGCAAGTGCTCTACCACTGAGCTGAATCCCCAAGTCCCTTACTAACACTTTTTAAGTGGTATTGGCTACATTTTGTTGCGTCATAGAAGTCTTTTGTCACCCCAGCTCTACCCATTAAACATTAAGTCCTCACTGTTAGATTAAGGACCCGCCCCTTAAAGACACACTGGCTTTAAGAGATGAGGCATCATAGGAGGGAACGATCTAGCTACACTTCTCTGAAGCCCTGGTCCCTATCCTTCTGCAGGTACAATGACAATGGGCTGGCAGATGTGTCTCCATCTATGTGGCTAAGGAGAGTGTGACCTGATACCCATGCCAAATTGGTCTCTTTCTTATCTAGTGCCTCCAAGTCATGCATTCCTCACAGTAAGGCTGTTTATTATTTTAGTGCACCCACTCCTCTGAGAAATCTCTAAACGTGAAGGAATTCCCTTTGCTCCAGACTCTTCCTTCCCTACCCTGGGACACTTCTTTGGTAGGATCTGGAATGAAGTCCTCACTATGGTGGCAGGCGTTCTTAAAGGACCTGCTTGCCTGAAATCAATCTCGGCACCTGCTTTACAGAACCAGCTCACAGGTGTGCCATACCTCACACTCACAACCCTTCCTTCCACCTGCCTCTCATAACCTGTAGTTTATGTTACTATGACAGAATTTCTTAAGGGGAATCACAATATCAGTATCAATTTTTACCTTGTTTTACTTAGCATAATCTTTCTAAGGCCTGTGCATACTTTAGTGTGTATCAAAATTCCATTCCTTCTCTTAGAGAAACAATATCTCTTTATGTGCAATCTCAGTTTGCTCACCTACTCACCTACTTGTTCCTTTTGGTAGCTGCAGTAAGTAACACTTCAATGAACACTGTCAAACAAATACCACTGTGAGTTTTTTTTTTTCTCCTATAAGTATAATGACCACAAGTGCAATTACTGGTCCTAGTGGAACTCTGGGATTGATTTTTTGAGGGGTCCCCAGGTGTTGTGAAGAATCATCATTTCTCATCCTTCACAGGCATTCCAACTTCTCTCCATCCTCACCAGCACCTGCTTTCCTCTTTCTCTTTCTTTGTCGTAGCCTTCCAGATAGCTATAAAGCGGGCATCATGATTTGATTTCCACCTCCCTAATCACAATACTGATTCCAGTCTGTTTGTAAAATCCATGTTCAGTAAGGCATGTTTCTCAATGTTCACTTCTGGTATTCTGTTAAGTGGACTTTACGTTCTTGCATCAATATTTTTAAATGTGCTTGATAGGCAAGAATAACCTTATTGACACTTTTTCCCCAGTGTATTCTAAACCCAAGGGTTGGCAGCATCTTAACATAAAGATACAGTTGTAACTTTTAATAGGAAGCAAACATGTACCAGGCATATAAAAACAGTAACAAAAGACATCTAATGCCAAGACTGTGTCAGAGTGCCTCAGGAACTTTCTTATCCACCTGTTTTAAAACACATGTAACATGTTTCTAATTCTCTGAGAGGTTTTAGACAACTCTACCAGGACTTTTTTCTTATATTCTTGTTTTAACTAAAAGACGCATCACCTTGTCTTTTCAATGTAATTTTATTTTAAAGTTGCTTAAGGATGTTATGATGGTCTGCATTGATTGTTGATTTGGCAATTCTGTAGTCACCTAGGAGACAGGTCACTTAGCATACCTGTGAGGGCTTATCTTGATGAAGTTAATTGACTTTGGAGGACCCATTGTAAAGACTGGATCACTGTTGGGTGCTGGACTGCACAAAAAAGAGGTAAGCTGAGCAGGAACATTCCTCTCTCTCTGCTTCCTAACTGTGGATGTGATGTGACCGGCTGCCTTGTGCTTCCACGCCATGGCTTCCCCTTCCTTCCTCCAGCTGCTTTTGTCAAAGGATTTTGTCACAACAGTGAGAAAGGTAACTGTCTTAGGGTTGCTATCACTCTGAAGAGACAGCATGATCACAGCAACTCTTATGAAGGGAAAATATTTCATTGGGGTGGCTTACATCTTCCATTGCCATCATTGTGCAACATGGTGGCTTTCGGGCAGACAAGGTGCTGGAGAAGTAGCCAAGTGCCCTACATCTTGGCTTTCAGGCAACAGGAAGTAGTCTGCCTCATTGGACGTGGCTTGAGCATATAGGAGACCTCAAAGCCCCCCCCCCACAGTGACACACTTCCTCCAACAGGGCCGCACCTCCTAATAGTACCCCTCACTTTGGGGCCATTTTCTTTCAAACCACCACAGTAACTAATACAGATGTTATCTACCTGTGAATTTGTAAGACACAAATAAGAATATTTGTCTAGCAGCTAGATCTATGGCTCAGCAGTTAGGAACACTGTCTGCGGTTACAGAAGACTTGGATTCTATTTCTCATAACCCACACAACAGCTCACAACCATCTATAACTCCAGTTCCAGGGGATCTGATGACTTTTCTGACCTCTGCAGGCACCAGAAACACAGATACACCTGCAGGCAAAGCACCCATACACTTGAAATCATAACTTTAAAAATATTTCTCTATTTCCAAGCTTCTCCATGTAGGTTTTTGTATTGTTATTTTCTTATGCTCAAAGTATAAAAATTAGACTTTATAATGCACGACAACATAAGAATTCATGATCATCCTTAAACATAAGCAACATGATTCTGAAGATATGATATACAGATCACCAGGTACCTAACCTATAATTTATGCATCCAACAATTAAACACATTAAACTTTGTACTCATAATAGAGTCGTGTGGATAATGTGTTTCTAGTAGTTAATATAAAGCTCACTGAAATAATTTTTGTTTGTATAAATTACTTCCCATTAAAAGATACATTCCCTTAGTATTTCATTATTTCCTCATTTATCTGAGCATAGAGAATAAAATGAGTAGCATCGTGACAAAATTATTTTTAGTAGTCCAATGGCTATGCAGCACTGATTTCTCATTTTGTGACCACATTCCATTAAAACTTGCATGGCTCCAGAGCAATGGCTGCATTCCTGATTTTAAAACCAGAGCCATTAAGGCTCAGAATTGCCAGCTTATCATAGAGGATTTCCCCTTATCCGTTCCTTCGCTCAGAAGCACTAACACAGAGCTGCTAGGAATCCAGCAAGATCATTATCAGGGAAGGGAGGCAGAAATAGCTACTTCACTTCCACCTTTAGACAGATATGAATCCTACAAAACGCAGACACAGAGGATGCTTGTTCAAGCATTCCTCACAGGCAGGTTTGTGTGGCGGGTGATGAGCAATGGCCAAGGAGGGAGATTCCTTAACAATCCTAACTTTGGAAAACAGGGGGCAGGGTTTCCTTTCTTGTTAAGATGATGAGGAAAACCACAAATGTTCCTTTATGAGTTAAAAAAACCTCTAGAGTGGTAACATGTAAGAACACCCTTCACTATTCTCCAAGAATTATCATCAACCTTTACTTCCTTTTTTAAATTTTTTTTTACAAAGTGGAAATAGATAGAACATCGCCCAAATGACAGAAGATAGGCAGAAATAACTAGCCATAAACTAAAATTTGATCCATATTTTTATAACTACTACTTCTGCTAATGAGAAAATAGATCTGGAAAGTGTGTAAATATCATGATGCCATGGCAGCGTGTGTACTCGTATTCAAACAACGGCAAAACAAATAAACATGGACAATGAAAGTCATACTTCGAGTGGCCTCTGCCTTTGCTCCTAGAAGACAGATGAGACATGCCTGACTGTAAAGCACCCACAAAATGGGATGGATGAACTGACATGCCTTGCCATGACGCTTCCAGGACATACCGTTACATGTCCTAGAGACCAGCGACATCTAACTGCCCCCCTGTGACCCATGGAGAAGGATGCATCACTCAGGGAGGCCCATCTGCAACTTTTTTTCTCTTAGAAATAAATTGATCTTCACTTCGAGACTGGGAAACAAAGCCGGGTGGTGCACACCAGAGTCCTCCACTATTTTCTTGCCTCTTAATTGCAAAGACAAGCGTTTCAGTGACCCAAGGGGTCCTGCTCTTAGCTAAGTGTGGAGGTTCCAGAGGAATCTGAGATCGTTCAGACACACTCACGGATACATGCTAAAACAAAAGCAAATTGGGGGAAGTGGTGAGATAAGAAAACAGCTCACTATGGAATACCTAAGCGGTAGCAAAGGACAGACTGTTTAACCATAGCACACGGTATAGATTTCTCATTGTCGAAAAATCAAAATAAAACAAAATAAAGTTTAAAGATCAAAACTCGAGGGTCCTAAGCATTTGTTTCACGCACAGCCTACCATCTTGTCTTGGTAAATTACATGGATTCTGCTAACAGAACGATACTCACGTGATTTGGTGGCTTTACCGTTTGTAACACGTGTAGGAATGACCATGGTAAGGTCATCTTTCACTATAACCTACTTCACGTTATGTTTCATATATACCGCTAGAATGAACCCTGAAAGAAAAAGAAGTAAATAAGCTCCGTTTTAATACAGAAATAAAAACCTGGAAGTCACTTCACACATGAACAGGAAACTTGAGGTTCTTACCGGGAACCTACTGCTTACTAGATGAAGGGACTACCTTGGGTGTATCTGTGTGATCAGTTTTCACACACAATGATTAATCAGAGCTCCCGAGCTGTGGGACGTCTTTCTGTATGCTGTGAATATATGTTGCTCTCTTTGGCTAATAAATAAGCTGTTTCGGCCTATTAAGGCAGCTTAGAGGCAGGCGGGAAATCCAAGCAGAGACAGACAGAAGGGCGGACGGAGTCAGGCAGAAGCTACAAGACGCCACCAGGAGAAGCAAGATGTGAGAAAACAGGTGAAGCCGTGAAGCCACATGGCGAAACATAGATTAATAGGAATGGGTTGAATTAAGTTATAAGAGCTAGTTAATAATGAGCCTGAGCTATAGGCCATACAGTTTATATTTAATATAAGCCTCTGTGCCTTTACTTTATAAGTAGCTGCAGAGCCGCAAGTGGGAGAAATTCATCCTGAGAAACCTCCAGCAACATATCATAGACATAGAAATAAATGAAATATATGGTAAAATCATAGGCCTTTACACCTGAGGTAAACTGAGGCTTTTTTGCTGTTATGTTTTGGTATATAGACATCAAGACTATATACCATTTCTAAAAATGTAGCTTTTAGCATTATACAGTGAATTTTAATTGATTTTTTTCAGTATTTCTTGGGACCATTTAACTGTAGATTTTGGTTGTTACTTTATATATTAGGTATTATCATTATACATTAATTTTTATATATTATCTATTGCTTTTGTTATCTTGTTCACTCTTAGGTTTTAAATTTTATCCTAAATACCTTTTTTATTGGTATAATAAAGAATTTAGTTTTGTGGACTTACTAATCAAGTTTCTTATTGCTGTAACAAGATATCCTACTTAAGCAACTTAATAAATAAGGGCAGGTCTTGGCTCATAGTTTAAGAAGGAATGCAGCCCATCATGGACCATTTCATCTGCAATCAGTTGAGTTTGGGGTACCACCACACTACCCTGATAATGTTACCCATACTCAGGGTAACTTTTCCCTTTTATTAAACCTTCCTGGAAACAGACTTATAAATATACTTACATATATGTTTTCATGGTGATTTCAAATCCAGTCATATTAATAATGAAGACCATCACAACTCCACCCTTTTTCAACCTGACACCTAAACACTATACTTTAAACCATAACATTCCATCTTGTCCCCTAACGTCTTATTTTCACCTCATATTGTAAAATGTATTCTGCTTATCTTTAAACATCTCAAACCATAATCTTTTGCAATTGGACATTTTCGTCAGGACTGCTGCTCCCCAGTAATGACACAGAGACTTATTATTAGTTATAAAAGTTTAGCCATAACTTAGGCTTGTTACTAACTAGCTTTTAGGACTTAAATTAACCCGTAGTTTTATTAATCTATGTTCTACCATGTGGCTTTTATCTCAATCCCATCTTGTGTGTCCCACTCATTCAGTTCTCTGCCCTTCTTCTTCTTCCCAGCATCTTCTCTGTCCCAAAACTCCTGCCTAGCTATTGCCATTCGGCCTTCTATTAAAACCCATCTGAGTGACAAATCTTCACAGTGTACAAAAAGATTGTTCTACACCAGTCTTTCATAGTCCCAACACTGTTCAAAAGACCCAAATCCTAAATCTCCTCTGAGACCCAAGGGAATCTCTTAATTGTTAGCCCCACTAAAATTAAAAAAAAAAAAAAGTACTTCTAATTTAAGTGGCCTTGTAAGGAACATAAGGATGGCAAGTAAAGATTAAAACTGAAACACAGTAGGGCAAACACTGGATCATACAGCTTTGTGTCCAGCACCTGGGGCTCCTGATGGACTCATCTGGGCTCCAGCAGCCTTGGGAAGCCCTATCCCTCTGGATCTGTCAACTACGGTCCATGTGGCTTCTCTTTTGGCGTGGTTCTCTTGCTTTCCTTTCATTGGCAGATATTAGATGGCCCAGGTATTTCCAGAATCCCAAGGTCTCCATTGCAAATTAGGCTTCACCTTCCAAGATCTACACAATGCCCCTCAAGGCCTCCTTGCTGGGAATCTAACCTAATCATATATCACCTGGCTTTAGTGTTTCTGTGGAACCCGTGTGCAAGGTCACCCATGACCACCTCCCCCAACTTTTACATATTCCATTTCTGCAAAATCAGTACCACATTGAGGATGCTGCCAAGTTCTGCTGCCAGCACTAAATATAGTCTGGCTGTGCTTGGACCATGGTTGTAGCAGCCACTGCACTCCTTCTTCTTAGGGGTGAAACGTTCATCCCCTAAAGTAAAATCTTTAGTTTAGACTCTTTCTTTTCAAACAAATTTACATTTTCTCTATTCTTTGCAGGGACAATCAGAAAGGAGCTCTAAAAGACCCATGGTGAGTCTATATCCAGTTAGGCTGACAATAAAGGCTGACCATCACGGTGCTGTTAGCAATCTGAGTGTTTGGACCTGGTTTACAGTTGCCCAGGGATTGGTGTTTCCAAGTTTAAGCTTGTCGTATTATTTATAGCATATAGTCTGTATTGAATATTTCTGGTGAAATTCCTTCAGTTGTGCATTTTTCATTTTTTATCTTTTCTGTTAGTATCCTTTGATGTTTAGGAAGCTTTGGCATTTAGATCTTATAATGTATGCCACCTTAACAATACTTTTAGTTACTTTTTAGATGCTACCATTGGCTTCCTATCACAGATTAGTCCCTATGGTGTTTTAGTGTTAATCCTTAAATCATAAATTACTTATATTTCTATTACTTATATTTCATTTATTAGTCTAAAATATACTCTTGAGTCTTAAAGAAACTTCATGCCTTAAACTTCAACTTCTTTATTTTTTGGCTTCAAGTAGTATTACTGTTCTTCCTATTTATTTACATGTGAAAAGTTTATCTTGATCATGATTTACCATGTATTTTTTTATGTTAACGTCAATGACTGAAAGAATAAAATTTATCTACTATTTGTGTTGCTATTCCCACCTTTTAACATTTCTATTTAGTTAAACATTGGTTAAAATGTCTATAAAATTGTAATCATGGAGCCCATTCTTTTGTAGATTTGCCAGAAAATGATCACAAGGATGACTTGCATTTTTATAGCTACCTGTGTTTTTCAGTTTGAAAAACTTTTGGTTGAATGTAACATTTTGCCTCACATTTTCCTCCTCTCTACATCTTTTAAAGTAGTGCTTCATTTGGTGTCTAATCTGTATGACTTGGGTTTGATTACTGTGATAGGAGACTTAGACAACTTTTCAGGTATTGTTTTTCATTTTTAAAATGTGTATATGTGTTATGTTTACATGCATTTATCTGTGTACCATATACATGCAGAGGGCAGGAGAAGGCTCCTAACCACTGAGCCATCTCTCCAGCCCCTCACAACAAATGATTTAAAGGAGGAAATATTTGTTTGGGCTCATAGTTTTGAAAGGATTATCCTGTGGTCCCTTTGCCCCAGGTGCTTGAATAGAATACTGTGGAGATGGCAATGTGTAGAGACTGCTCTTTACTTCCTGGCAGATAAGAAGTAAGGGGAAAGGAGTACAGGAAGTGACTAGGGCATAAGGGAAAGGAATACAGGAAGTGGCTAGGGCAAGACAGATGTCTCTATTGCCCTACTTTCTTCAGCGGGGCCTGCCTCTGGCATCTTGAGACTGATTGCATTCCATGGCTCATGACCTTGCTTCACAGCCTCGACCTCTGCATCTGTTGTCTTATAGCCTAGGACACTGAGTACCCCCATTAAGTACGCTTCCTGTACTCACATCACTAAAGTCCCTGTGCTTTGCAACGCAACATGTTCACATGTTCTATGGATTAGGGTGGAGGCGTCATCGTTGGGGGTCACTACTCTGCCCACTACACAGAATTCTCCAATCTTATTTCTGCTTCATTTTTCTTCTGTTAATTTTCTTCTCTCCTATTCTAGTTTCCTTCCTGTGACCTCAATAGTTTCTCCTACTTTTTTTACTTTTCTCATTCAGACTTTTAAAAATTATTGTTTCCTGCATTTTGCTGTCTTTTTACAGCTATTGATTTGTTCTGAATTTTTTCATTTCTTGTTCATTCTCTTTTAATGAAAACTAAAACTAATGTCTAATACTTAAGGCTGCTTTGCAGTTTTCATCTGATCCATGACCTTGTTTTTCTCACGAATTCTGATTGTTTGTCTTAATGCCATTAAGGCTTCATTTATGAGTTCCTTGTAATAACTTCCTAAGGTGTTAGAAAACATATCTTTGTTCCCTTTGTTAGAATAAGGAACACAATACAATGAGATTTCTCGGGTTATTTTGAGACTGGCAAGCCATGATGGCTTCTCTGTAGCAATGCATAGTTTAATAATGTCTAGGTTTTGATGATTCCAAGAAAGATTCCAGACCTGGCCTATCTCTCCTAGCCACGTGCGCTTCTCTCGGCCCTTTTGGCTTAGAAGAGCTTTTTATTGCTATTATTTTCTGGTCAGCTTGACAGTATAACTTGAAAATAATAATGGATTTTCTGTTTTGTTTTATATTTATATCTTATCACATTCTTTTCTTGTTTTGTGATAATACCAGGAGTGCAAGAATGCACCTGTATTTCAGTGTGTGATGTGATTATTTTTGCTTCTGTGACTGTTAAATTCTGTCATTGGGTGGTTCCTGCTGGCCAAGAGTTTTGAATTAATTGTGACTACAGATTGATTTTTTTGCAGCATGACACTTCTACATCTATTGAAGCAAAAATTTCACTAGATTAAAGAACTTAAGTCGTAGTTCTTGTTGGTTATCTTTTTGAAATCAACCATGAGTATCAACTGATTTTTATAGGATGATAGTGTTTGCATGAGTTGGAGTGATGTTGAATTTTCAGTCAATGTGCTTTGGGGTGTTGAATTCAAGTGTGAGATACTGGGGTTTATATGGAATCAATCAGTGCACAGAGTTGCTGGTAATATACCCTTTCCCTTGTCAACAATAACCTCCTGTTTCTCTTCCACTAATTAAAGTTCCATGTAGAGTTGTAGAACCTCAGTGTTAGTGTTGTATGTAACATGTTCACTGTAATACAATAAAAAAAATGGAACATTATAACCCTCATCCATTCAGCAACTCAAAGTCATATTTAACCAATAATCATTTTGTACTCAACTGTTAATTGCATGCTTCTTTTGCTTTTAGACAATACCTTTCTTACAGGTGACTGATTTGAAATTCTTTTGGTAAGAAGTTTGCAGCTTTGATGACCCTGCCTCGTTAGATTGCTGAATTATTACTTTCATTTATACAACTGTATCTGGTGTATCAGGATGGACCCAGGACAATTCCCCAAGTAACAGATGTACTCTTCTTGTCTCTACTCGTGTACCAGCATCTTTATGTAGCCTAACAGAAGTATTGACTGTAGACATCCAGGAATGAACAGGCACTTCAAATTCTTCCCAATGAGAGGACTTCCTATTTCTATTGTCCCTCGGGACCATTCTACATGTAAAAAGCAGAGGACTGGATGTTTTGACTAGCACCAGGATGTCATCAACAAGCCCACAGATTACTTCTTGGGGGCTTTCTAATAGGTCGTTCTGAATGAGGCCCAAATGTTCTCTGAGAGCTGACAAGCATGTAATAGAGGCATCCTGACCACGTGAAGCTTCAAGACTTGTCTAAGTTATTAAAGTTCGCCTCTTCCACTTGGATACAGAAGCTTGATAACATGCCTGTCTTGCAAAGTGGAATAAATTATGCATACTTGGTAACTTTTGACTTGGGTCTAGCAGTTGAGTCTCTGAGAGAATTTAAGAACACACCAAGAGCTCTCTCTCCAAACTCTAAGGATGCTTGCTGAGAGAAGTGTAGCTTTCCCCACAGCTTGTGGTCTGGTTTTGAAATGAAACTCCCTAATGGGATTGTTAGAGAGATCTAGGCAAGACACAGATACTATAAACACAGGGGTCCATTGACTACCATGGCTGATCATAGCTGCATATTCTTGCTTACATTTAATGACAAGTATCGTGATTGCCTCCACGGGACTCCAGGCTGGTTTATTAACTTGATTGGCCAGGAATGGTGAACAACCAATTCTGAAGCATTATGAAAGAAAGGCAGATGCCACTTTTCTTGCTTAGAGCTGGCAGCATCTTGAGAAAATCAGTTACTTCAAAGGTGCCATGCTATGGAGAAGCTAGAGCTGCAGAGTAAAGCATATGCACAAGTCAAGTCATCTCAATCGAGGCCAAGGCACGGCAGAAGAGGAGAGATGAATCTTCACTATGGAGCCCTGCAAATGTTTCAGAGTTCAGGTAAATGCATGAATGATGGTTTTTATATAGTCATAACTTGGGATGGGTGGTTACACCACAAGTTTATCCAACATTTCACAAGAGCTGCTTAGCATAAATTATACCAATGCCTGCCTGAACTGAGCCCAGCTTAGGGTCTTGTCTTGAACCTGTATGATTCAAAGCTGTCAGCTGTAATTTAACTGTGTACTGAGGAATTTGGAAAACCTTTATGCTGACCTGAGGTGTCATTATCATAGATAGCTGGCAAATAAAGGCTTTCAAAACTTGGAGCTTGTGTAGGATATCTTTCTGTAAGCTGTGAATATGTGTGGCTCCCATTGGATAATAAATAAAGCTGCATTGGCCTATGGCAGGGCAGGATGGCCAGGTGGGAAAGTTCAAAAGAGATATGGAGAGAAGAAGGGCAGAGTTGGGAGACACCAGCCACCGCCAAAGGAGCAACAAGATGCCAGCAGACTGGTAATGCCACGGCCACATGGCAACATATACATTAATAGGAATGGATTAATTTAAGATAAAAGAGCTAGGTAGCAAGAAGCTGAAACATAGGCCACACAGTTTGTAATTAATACAAGCCTCTGAGTGATTATTTTGTAAGTGGCTATGGGACCACAGGCAGGGACCAAGAAACTTCTCACTACAGTGAGTAGTAACTAGAAGTAACTAGTTACTTCTAGAAGTAACTCAGAAAGAAAAAGACTTATTTTTTCTCATGCTTCCAGGAAACAGTCCATCACTGAGGGGCATCAAGGGAGGACTCTAGAGGCAAGAACTGATGCAGAGGCCATAGAAGGATGCTGCTTACTGGCTTGCTCCTCATGACTTGTTCAGCCTGGTATCTTATAGAAGCCAGGACCACCAGGCCAGAGATGATACCATATGCTCTGCCCCCATGGGATGAACATACCCATATCAATCAGTAATCAATAAAATGACTTCAGACATGACGACAAGCCAATTTGTTGAGGGCATTTTCTCAGTTAAGGTTCCCTCTTCTCAGATACCTCTAGCTTGTGCTAAGTTGACAAAACAAAACACAAACAAACCAGAAAACAAAACAAAAACAAAAGATATTGTGCTAAATCAAATTTTCTCTTTCTTAAATTTGAAGTGAGTAAAATCACTTTTGAGATTGGAATGTTTCCCTCAATATAATGTTTTCATATTTACAAGTGTTGCATGCATTAATATCAAGTAAATTTTATATTATAGATACTAATTAACATATTTCAACTATTACATTTTTAATATAAAGTAAAAGGGCAGTCTTTGTGTGCTTTTTCTCCAATATGAATATGTAGCAGTATACATTAAAAGGTTACTTTTTCCTTCATTAACTCACTTGAGTCACTCTGCTGAAATTTAAATATAATATTATGGGTCTATTTCTAGATCAACAAGTCTGTGACATGGATGGTTGACTTCTCTTGACAAATAGAATATCTGAGATATTGTATCTTTTCTTAAATTAGATGTTATAAATCTTCCTCCAAATTTTTCTTCCTTTTCAAGATTGGTCCTCCTATTCTAGGTCCTTTACATTTATATGGTGAAATTTATTACAAGTTTAATTAGTGCTATGTGTTTGAATCTGTTATTTTCCCCATGAATTCTTGCTTACAACACTTACTACCCAGCTGTCAGGGAGTGGGCAGTGGTGGGGAGGAAGTGTGTGTGAGGCAGTTGTAAAGACTGCAGAACCTTTAGAAGGTGGGTCCTGGCAGAGCTATGTAGGTCTCTGGAGATCAGGCCATTTGATATGATTCCTGGTGCCTCCTTTCTTGCCTTTTCTCTGCACCCACTCTGCCAAAGTGAGAGAACCCACCGCCAAGGATACAGCTGTTCTGCCTCTGTGCCTCCCCCACCCATGATGAACTGTGTCCTGTGAAACCTGAGTCAAAATAAACCTCTCTCAGTACAAGTTGTTTTTGGACCCATCCAACAAGATAAGAAACTGACACAATTATAAATCTGACACCATGTCCTTATAGCTTGCTGCCAGTCCTTACAGCTTACTAAGTACATTTATTGATTGTAGTATTTGTTAGAGGGTGAGTCCTCAAATTTTGCAATGTTTGTGATTATGTCACCTGAAATAACACATCATTCTTTCTTAGTTTCATCCCAATATTTATGTCTGTAATTTTTCCACCACTTACTACACAGAGGAGAGCTTTTAGTGTAATGTTGAGTAGCCTAGATAGAGCTGACTTTCTTTACGTTGTTCCCTTTCTTAGCAAGAAAATATTTATTATTTTGCCATTAAGTCTACATTGTAAGTTTGTAAATGAATGTCTTGATGAGCTCGATGCTTTCTTCTTAGAGTTTTTATCATGATGGATTTTTGTTGAACACATTTCCTAATTCATTTACAAGAATGTCCTGTTATGAAGATGCATAAGGATCAGCTTCGTAATGATCACCTTGCATCCTGGGACAAACTCATTTTTTATGAAGCATGACTTTGGAATATTTATTGACTAATTAGAGAATGTCAAGAATTTTTATCTCAATTTAAATTAGCAGTATTAGCATAACATTTCTTTGTTAATAAAAGTGCCTTTGGGAGCCAGAAATGATGTCATTGAAACTTAATGGAATTAGGTCCTCAAATGTTTATAAATTCTGATAATTATGTTTCTTTTTGTTTTTATTTTTGTTTTTGTTTTTCCTTTGAAGACTTAAAAGAACTTTAACAGTATTAACCATTTTTAAATGGGGTTTTGCTTTGGTGCTGTTTTTTGTACTATTTTGTCTCTCTCAGATTTCTTTGTAAACTTTGTTAATCCTTTCCTTTTTTCTTAAATTTGGATGATTTTATTCTTTCTAGCTTTAAAAAAAAATAGTTTGCTGGGCAGTGGTGGCACACACCTTTAATCCCAGCACTCAGGGGGCAGAGCCAGGCGGATCTCTGTGAGTTCGAGGCCAGCCTGGGCTACAGAGTGAGATCCAGGAAAAGGTGCAAGGCTACACAGAGAATCCCTGTCTTGGAAAAAAAATTATCTTATTTCACTGCCTTCTGTATTATTTTTATTTTCTAAACTATTCTCCTGGGTTGGTGATTCTTCTGCATCAGGACCACTCAGTTTACATAGGAAAGTGAAGACTAACAAAGCATAACAAATGCTTGTGCCTAAGGACACTCATGATGCCTCGAGCCTGAGAACAGGGCAGAGGCCAAAGCACAGCTAGAGAGACTCTGGAATGGAACAATATCATCAAAAAATCGCAATATCTGAAAATGACACAAGAAAAAAGTATACCAGTGGACTTAGGGGATAGAACACCAGTCACTCTGCATAAAAATAGAGGAGATAAGAGGTTTGAAAATGCTGAACAGAAGATTTAAGAATTTTGCTTTAGTTTCACATACATAGATTTGGATTCCCAAGAGAGTTGAATAGAGGAGAGAGAAGAATTTTTTTTAAATGCCATCAGAAGTCCCACAGATGTAAGTTTGTTTGTTTTGGTAAACAACAATCCAGAGACATAACACACTTTAATGACATTCAAGTAACATAAATTCTAAGAAACACCTACATAACCACATGGTGATCCAGTGGATATGAAGAAAACCAAAGAGAATGCAAGAAATTAGCAAGAAAAAAACAAGGAAACTCTAGCTCTGCTTCATTCAAGGTAATAATAAGGAAAATGTCATTCCTGACTTCACAGCATGAACCAAGTACGTCATAAGATAATGTGCTGTTAGGGATGTATCTTAGGGTTTCTGTTGCTGTGAAGAAACACCATGAGCATGGCAACTCTTATAAAGGAAATATTTGATTAGGGTAGCTCACTTACAGCTTCAGTTTTAGTCCATTATCATCATGGCGAGGAGCATGGCAAAATGCAGGCAGACATGATGCTAGAGAAGTAGCTGAGAGTGGTACATCTTCTGAGCAACAGGAAGTCAACTGAGACACTGGGTGGTATCCTGAGCATAGGAAACCTCAAAGCCCACCCCCACAGTGACACACTTCCTCCAACAAGGCCACACCCACTCCAACAAGGCCACACCCCCTACTAGTTCCACTCTATGATATTAAGGGGAGCAGTTACATTCAAACTACCACAGGCTGAGAGGTTGGTTTTTTTTTTTTTTAAACCAATTTGTTTATTGTAGGAAAGATAATCTGCAAAATATGAAGACGAAACAGAAACACTTTCACACACTTAAAAGCTGATAAAATTGGTTATTGGGATGCTACACTGCAAGAAATGGATCTTAGTTTTAAGTTCCAGTGTTCCTTCCGTTTCTCAGCGGGGGGGGGGGCGGGGGGGGATGGTGTTCAAAGACTGCATGTCTGGAACAGTAGTAAATATGCCAATGAATAGGAAAGCCAATGTCTTTTATTTTTCTGACTTATTTAAAGGACATCTGACTATTTTGAAATCTAAGAGAGATCTGAATCATGAGGAGTATGACACATCCAATAAAAATAGCTAGAAGTGGGGTGTAGGCAAAAAGAAATCTATTGCAATCTCATTCAATTATATATGAGGTAGTAGATAAGATTCATTTGGGATGAGCTGAAATCAATTAAGAGTATACATTGCCATCCCTCGAGAATGCTCCGGGGGAAAATTAAGATATGTATGAACTAAGAACCAACATAGTAAAAATAACAGAATATAAGAGGGTAAATATTTGCCACTATAAATGCAATAAAAATGACCAAAAAAAGTTATTAGAATCAGACTTTATTTTTGAAAGGCAAAGCTGTGAGCCTTCTGGCAGTTTAATTCACCCTTAATCCCGTCCTCACTACCATTTAGAATGCCTCTTCCCCCCATTCATGGGTAAGGTACTTAATCTCCAGTGTGACTCTGTTGGGAGAAATGCTCTGGGAGGGGCCTTTAGGTTGTGCACACTTTCGTCCTCATGGATGCTGGATGCTGCTGTGAAAGGGGCTTGTGGAAGAAGACTCACTGCCTGTCTGCCATGAGAACATCATGCCACAGAACATCATTCCCCTGTCTTTTGCCACGTGCAAACATTGGAAGGATCCACAGATGCTAAGTGCGGTAGCCACACTTTAATCTATGACAAAGGTTACAGATAGTCTTCTCTGCACTTG
Source organism: Onychomys torridus (assembly GCF_903995425.1). NCBI lineage: Eukaryota > Metazoa > Chordata > Mammalia > Rodentia > Cricetidae > Onychomys > Onychomys torridus. The sequence goes on along the minus strand of NC_050461.1, from coordinate 49,048,337 downwards.
GGGGGGGGGGGGGGGCGCAGGTGGATTTCTGTGAGTTAGAAGCCAGCCTGGTCTACACAGTAAGTTCCAGGTAGTGCAGTGTTTGTGTTCAAAGAATACTTACATGGCAGCCTAGTACTGCATTACAATGTCTACATCTCTGATTCACTTTGTCTCCTCCCTGTTCAGACATTGTGTCCTTTCCCATCCTCTAAAATAAAATGACTATAGCCTAAGATTCTGAAAGAGAAAGAGACTGTGTTTACATAACTTTTATTATAGCAGGTTGTTACAATTATCCTACTGCTAGCTATTATTATAAAATCTTCTTGAATAATTTAAAGAATGGATTTATCTTAAGTTATGACTTAAAAAAAGAATCACAGTACATTTCAGTTTCAGGATTCCTTGTGGTTTCAGGCATCCACAGTATTGGTGAAATTATTAAGGCCACTCCACGTAGTTAAAGGGGAGGTTTATTTTGTGGGGTAACTTACAAATGAAGGGATAGGTTGCAAGGTCTGGGAAAGGGATGGCGCAGCCCGGCGGTGTTCTCTGGAGAACTCTGCTCTGTCTACCTCCAGCATCCAGGGTCCTGGAACCAAGAGAGGCCTCTCCTCTCGATCCTGGGTCTTCAGCTTCCTCCCTCAGCCCGGCCTTGTAGGCGTGACCATTACCGAAGCCTCAATGGGGGTTGGAACTTCCAGGCCAAAGCTGGAATGGCTATCTACTACACCGCAGTGACTCAGGCAAAGTGTCCCTGGTGGTCAAGGGTGGACTACTAGATCTGTTTGAAGCTATTCTCAGAGTCACACAAATGCAAAGGAACACACCTGGGGACGGAAATGAAATGACAGGATAAAGACCAAGAGAGGGTGACCAAAGAACCCAGAGTGAAAAAGCAGGTAAGGAAAAGAAAATGAAAAATAGCCCCACAGCTACTGAAGAGCAAAGAAGGATCCTGAAACACAAAAACATCTTCAGTTTCATGACTCAGTACAACAGCAAAGAAATACCTGTTGAGGCTCAGCAGTTAAGAGAGCATACTGCAGAGTCTTAAACAAAATAAATAAAATTTTTCTTCATAGTGGAGTAGTCACATACATAGTATCATATTCATACCATGGAATAGTGAGTACCAATTAAGCTATAGCTTTCATTTCCTTAAAACAGGACCAAGTGAAAAGAGCAAGAAGATGTACTGTCCAAGTCCTTCCTCAGCGTGAACACAAAATAAATTATTCAAGGTATTTTTCAGAAAAATAATATATGTGGTAGGCAAAATAATCCCGTCTTCTCAGATGTCTGCGCATGTGTTTGAGAACCAGCCTATAGGTAACTGACATAGCAGATGAGATCACATCAAGGACCTGAGTTGAGGAGTGAGGCAGGTGGTCCCAGTCCAGTCACAAGGGTCCTTTACTCAGAACCTGAGGAGATGTCAGAGACACCATGTTGCTGGTTTCGAAGATGGAGTGCACCACAAGCCAAGGAATTCAGGGGCCTCTGGAAAAAGAAAGGGAAGAGAATAGACTCTCTGTTAGAGCCTTAAGAAGGAAATGCAACCCTCCTGATACTTTTAATTTCAGCCCAGAGATACCCATGCATCCCTCAAAATCTCTAGCACTGTAATATAGTATATTTGTACTGCCTTAAGCCCTGTGGCTTCTGGTAATTTATTACAGTAGAAACAATATAAGTGTGCTTAAAATATCTTTTTAATGTACGTGAATGAATTAATGCAAAATCTAGAATCAGAAGATGTTCTGGGAAATATTTCAGTTCTCAAAAGGGAACACATACAGTTGAGTTGTTCGCTGGCATGCTTTAAACTGTGGGTATATGATTATAAATGATGTGTTCTTCAGACGAAGCCTTTACAGTGCCAGGACTAGATGTGTGGCCTTGCAAATGCCTACTGAGCTATGTATACCCCAGCTTATAAAAAGAAGAAAAAAAAAACACAACTTTTTAAGGAAGCTGGGGAGATACCTCTATTGGTAAAGTTCTTTCCCACAAGCATGAGGACCTGAACTGGGTCCCAGGAGCCACATAAAATACAAGGTGAGGTGTTGTATATTTGTGATCGCAGTGCTGGGGAGAAAGGGACAGGTCTCATAAAATAAGGTAGACACCCTCTGACCTTAACACACACACACACTTTAAAAAAAAACAAAAGCAGGGTTGGGGATTTAGCTCAGTGGTAGAGCGCTCACCTAGCAAGCACAAGGCCCTGGGTTTGGTCCTCAGCTCCACATTTAAAAAAAACAAAAGCAGTAGACAAGGAGATCTGCTGTAATAGGAGCATGGAGGTCAGGCCAAGGCTGTAGACAGACCCTCTGGCACTACAATTAAAGGATGTCAGGACAAGAGGAGGGTATACAGAGGGGAAGAGAGTGGCTTCTTATACTCTTTATTCTTTACAACGGCTAAGCTGTGTGATTGTCTCATGGTTATATGTCTAGCATGGAACTTACTTACCTACATTTGAGCTAATTTGCTGGAGTCTCAGCCCAAGTGACAACCCACTTAGTAAGGAAATTCCAGCCCCGAGAGTTTGCGGTGAGAGCCCCAGTGGCAGGGACTAGTTATTGTAAGAGAAGCTTCTAGATGTTTTGCAGCAGAAGCAGGGTCTCAAGTATGAGGGACCTGTGTGGCATGCCCTGCTTTCTGAAGACCCCACAGTTGTCCATGGTCCCACCAGTACCGCACCTCGGCTACCCCATACAAATGCCAGGTTTTGGTGTCTGTCTCTAAGCACAGTCAACAGAGAGCTGTGGCCAAGACCAGTTAAGTAAAGACATATCTGCCCTTTTCTCCACATCTCTCTCCCCTGCTTACCTCTAACCCAGTAGGAGCTGAATCACAGCTAGGAGAGGTGGAGGAGGGAATGACAGATCTGTGTCCAGTCTTTATCCCAAGTCCCTGAGCCAGAAGCTTGCCCTGCAATTGGGAAGAATAAATATTTTGAAAAAAAAAAAAAAAGATGAATTAGAATTATAAACGGCACTAGCGTTTAATGATGGAATGTGACATGGTAATAATGGAATCTTCCGAAGTTGTCATCAAGGAAGTGGGAAAAGGGACTCGACATAGGAAGTTTTAAAACTTAATTAGTAAAAAGAAAACTATGACAATTTAGACTGATAAAATAGCACACGCGTATTTATGGGCATCTATGGAATGGTCACATGGTTCTATTTAAGCAAGGAATGGAGTGCTCATGTTCCAAGACAGTTGAAGGTAGAGCTTTCTACATCAAACACTCTAGCTCAGACACTTTATTCCTTAACCTTAGCAATACATTTCTATACTACACTGGGTTTACTCTCCTACAAAATGAAAAATTTTTAAAGCACTGGCAGTTTGTTCAGGCTTTAAAAAATGATAATAAAGCAGGACCTTTTCATAGGTTGAGGAACAAGACAAATAACAAATACAAAGCCATCCTGGTCTGAGCTGTGAACTTTAATGGCCAGGGCTCATAAAGCTCAAAGGGAGGGACTGGAGGGATGCTCAGTCAATAAACTGATTACCATGTAAGTGAGAGAGCCTGAATTAGATCCCTAGAATTCATATAAAAGCTGAGTGTAATGCCAGATGCTTGTAGGAGATGGATCAATCGATCACAGGGGCTCAGTCGCCAGATAGCCTAGCCTACTCAGTGAGCTACACAACTATAGGGCAGCGAGAGAGCCTGCCCCCCCCCAAACAAAAACAAAAACAAAAACAAAAACAAAAAGAACAACAACAAAAAAAAAACACATGAAAAAGAAGGACAGCTCCTGATGTTTTTCTCTGTCCTACACACACAGACACATCTACATGTGCAACTACCACACATGCACTCACATACACAAATGGGCATGCACATGCACACACACACACACACACACACACACGCACGCACACACACACACACACACACACGCACACACACACACACACACACACACGCACACACACACACACACTATAAAGGGGGCAGGAGCATTGTTGATGGTAGGGAACAATATATAAATACAAAGAAAGCGAGAGATAGAAGCATGGTGACGTGTAGAAATGCCATGGGACAAGGAGAGGATGTGCAAAAGTGTTAGCATGGCTGGGACATACGTTTTTAATGGGAAAGTAGGAAGTAGACAGTGAAAACCTTCATGTCCGACTTCAAATCCCACCAGGAAAAAAAAGTCTTGAGCTGCCTCGCTCGCAGCCCACACAAACCTTTGGTCCTGGCCACTTCCTCAAATCCAAACTCCCATATTCTACTTGGGTCCTTCACTGCTTGAGTTTTATGGAACTCATTTTTGGATCTCTGTGCAATCCTTCTTGCTTGAAGCCATCTTATTCTCCTTCCCCTAAAATGCAGTTTAGCCAGTATCATCACCAGGAAGCCTGACATTCAGTTTTACTGTTGATATTATTATTCAACAAATATATATTGGATACTCTGCGCCTAGTACTATACAAGATGTTGGGCTGAAAATTTGGGAAGGATTTGAAAAAGCAGAGACCCTTCTACAGAAGCAAAATTTCAGTGAGGAAAAGTTTCCATAAACAGACAATTGTCAAGGTGATATTTTGACTGAGTTGAAATCGGGTACAGTGAGAGGTCTGGATTCCAAACCCTGATGTCAGGAGTTCCCCTCACATCCCAGATCTTCTTCTCTTTCTGTGTTCCCAGTGCCTCCATTCATATTATTGGAAGGAAAAGAGAATGAAGATAAGTCAAAATGTACTTGATTCCCGGGATGTGTCAGAATCAATATAAAGTACTCTACCTGAGCATGACCCCATAACACATTATTCTGGTTTACTTCTCCATTCTTGTGATAAACATTGACTGTCTTAGTTAGAGTTTCTATTGCTGTGATGAAACACCATGACCAAAAATCAAGTTGGGGAGGAAAGGATTTATTTGGCTTATACTTCGGCACTGCTGTTCATCACATAATGCTTGAGGGGATAGTGGCAGAGGGTGATAAGCTGTCATCATCATAGAAGTCCCACCACAGGCAACAGATAGAATACTTTATGGGCCAGCTGTGTCTGTGTCAACAGATTTATCAACATAAAGCAGATGGCAGCAGGCACATAGGTAGTTGGCATCAAGGACTATGGAACAAGAAGGCAGATACAGGCATCTTAGTGCAGTGAGGTCCTGAACCACAACAGGACCTCACTGCATTTAAGAACTTGGTTGACACAGTGGCATTCCTGTCCTAGACTATATGAGTAGACATCCAGAAGTACAAAGCCCAAGATATACAGAGAGGATCTGGAGCCAGGATGCAGACCATCCAACCTTGCAGGATGCAACCCTGCAAGGTTGACTCATGCAACACCTCTCTGTATTCATTCTGCCTACAACTCATCCAGCTCTTTACACCAAGGGACCCTGAGAGAGCTGGCGACGGGCTGGTATCCCCCAGCTATGAGACTCATAGAGCACTTGTACAGCAAGTAAGACATTATTAAAGGAAAGCCCCAGTCACAATGCTAAATCCAGTGGAGTCTTCTTGGATCCTCACAATCCGACAGACTACCTGGAAATATACACAGCATCTGACTACTCCTGAATGTTTTCCCTACGATGACTCTGACCCCTGCCGTCACCTCAGTAACCTTTACATAGCTTTCCCAATTTGTCTATCCTCACTGTAGTAGGCAAAGTAATCCTAGTCTCCTTTCACCTCATTTTCTATTTGGATTTCTCCTCAGGGACACCTAGCAGGCCAATATAAAGTTACCTTTCACACACATTGCCACTATCTTCTTGCACAGACGACAGTTTGTCCTCATATCAGTCCTTTTCAAAAATCTTCCCCATGCAACTTCAAGTCACCTAGAACAGAAACCCAGCACCGTAAAATGTAAAGCAATATGTGATTTTCTCCTTTTTAACTTCAGTTGCCACCATTCTGTCTGCTGTAGTTTGAATGTGTCCCAGAAGTTCTCATGTTGCAGACCTCCAAAGGTATACGTCAGTGGTATACGGTTTAGAGTGTCTGAGGCATAGTTAGGATCTGATGAGGTCATAAGGGTGGGGCTTCCAAGAAGGCATTAGTGGATTTTTAAGATGAGTAGGAGATAGTCGGGCAACTCGATCTGTCTCACCATGTGATGCAGTCTGCCATTTCATATTTCATAAAGAAATCTTTCAGTAGATGACAAGCAGATGCGGGCCCCACGCCCTTGGACTTCACAGTCCCCAAAACTGCCAGACAGATAAACTTTGTTCTTTACTGGTTGCTTAGTCTTGAATATTTAGTTATCATATGCATAACTAGATGGCCTAACGCACTCTCTACCTGTTCTCTGCTGTCCTACATCTGCCCTACAGTCACACCTCAGAGCCTCTGCTCTGGTGACACTTGGAGGGAATTTTTTACTCCAAAAGTCCTCCAACTTCATCTCGTTCTTTCTTCAGATCGTCACTCATAAATCACCTTCCAGGAAGGTTGTTCCTGTGATCTCATCTAATTTGAGAACTTCTAGCCCATGAGCATGCCAACTCCCTCTCTCCTTTTCTTGAATTGGTTTTTTCCCATTAGCACTTATTTCTATGTGAGTTAAAAAAGGTTTTACTGTATTTATGCTGGTTTTCAGCTATATCATTAGAATATAACCCATATGTAGGAAGAGTTTTGTGGCAATTTTTCCCTCATCTTATCTCTAGGGTCTAAAGCAATGCTTATTACAAGCCATGTGATAGGCACTCCATATATATTGAATGGATGCAAAAAGGAAAATGGAACTTAATTAGATTTGTATGTGAAGAATATTACTATTCTGATTAATAAAGTTGAGATTTTTTTTACACTACACACTTTGTGGGTATGGCATGTACTTTGTGCATGTGTATCATATGTACAAATCGGGAATGAGAGGCCATTTTTATATATTTATATATAAAATGTATTTATAGAGGCCATTGTAAATTTTTTATCTTGGAACTTTTCAGAGTTTTCAGTATGCCAATTTATCAAATCTTAAGAAATAAATTTATATGTCAGCTTCCATTATTCAAGTTTACTTGGCAAGTGAAAGCATGGATTCTAGAATGGCCATTTTAGAAAAGAAACAACAGTTGGAGAACTCTGCAGTAACTATTGCCTTGATGTATGTGGCGTCTCCATTTCAAAATCAATTGGATATTCAGTGTTCTCCCTAGGTTCATGGGTTTGAATACATGGCCCCCATTCCTATGTAATGGTCTTCTCTGTGGCTGTCCACTGCAGATATAAACACGTGACATCTTATGTAAATGTTGTATTTAAACTCTCCCCTTTCTTGGATTTGGAAGGTTGTGGGGCCTTTGAGAGATGGGGCATGGCTATCACAGGGGGTCACCATGGGTTAACCCTATGAGGGTGAGGACCAGGCTTCATCTCTATTTTAGTTCTGTGTCCTATAAGCCAGGCTATCAGCAGGCCCTGCTACAATCTCTGGCCAACATGCCCTCCCCATCATCATGGACTGTGCCCTCTGAAACTGTTAGGCCAAACCTCTTTTATATTAGTTTTCTTCTGTTAGATATTTTGTCGCAGTGAAAAGAAAAGTAACTTAATACAACTCCCAATTGATTCCAAGTGCCAGACAATGCACCCACAGTGCAGCATATATTGCTAATGATTGCAGTAATCTTGCTTAATCCCAGTAGTGACCACCTTAGAATCCCATTCAACATAATGCTACTAGCAATTTATTTGGACAGAGATGTACAAATGTCCCATATCTAAGTGCCAACCCCTTCCTTGTCACAATGTAGCATAGTCTACATTTGCAACTATATGACTTCACTTGAATGAACACTCTAATGGAATTATGACAAAGAAGTATCCTATAATTCTTACCTAATCAATCAACTAATTATGAACCTAGCAGCAGCTGCCTGCTAATGCCCTTCCTTCCACACATCTCAGCATATGCAAATGGCCTCCATTCTTTGCCATAACCAGTGGTAGTTACTGAGTTAACTGAGAGCTCTACAGACAGGTGGAGTTGATGTCATTTGCCACTTATTCCTTAGTCTTATCTACTGATGAAAACATCAGATCCCTATGCAATGGGTTGATGTGCTGCAATGTAATTACATGGTGCTGATTCCTATGTAATGGTCTTCTCTGTGGCTGTCACTACAGGTATAAACACATGACTTCCTATGTAAATGTTATATGTAAACTCTCCCCTTTCTCGGATTTCTATTGCAAACCCATAAAACCATTCAAGCAAGTTCTTCTGAAGACAACATTTTCTCACTGTTATATTCATCTAACACATTGGCCGTTGGTAATTCTGTGCTGTGCAATTGAGAGTTCTGATGATTCCTTTGCTATAAGTTTCTGGCTTGAATTAGCAAAAGAAAAAATAACATTATACCAACTCTTCACTCTGACTTTGTTTTGCCAGCCCACATATATAATGCCTACCTCACCTGGCACTATTAGATTTACACGGCTTCAAGATGATTTTCCATGATGTTCTCATTCCCCACAATGCCATGCGGGTGCTTCTTAAGAGTGCTCAAGAGAGGGCGAGAGTGGATGAATGAGTGGATGGAACTTGAATAAGCAATCACTCCATATCTGATAAATTCTACTACTGTTCACACATAAAGATTTAGGCGAGATGCTGTAAAGTGTTTCCATGTACCACTCCAACATATTTCACACTGTGAGACTATTCCACAGAAAATCAGGAAACCAGGAAGTCTTTAACAAGACTTGTCTTGTGGCGATGTGAGTCTACATCCTCATTTGCAGCTTAAGCGTCCTGCAAAAACCAGCCCCATTGACTCTTCTCTATGTCTAATATCCTTATTGAGCTGATTTTCTCAAAGACCTGCTTTAACTTTACAAACTTACTCTACCATGAACCAAAACATAATAAAGATACAAAAAAAAAAAAAAACCCTACATAAAATCAAAACATGGTTTTTCCCTATCTTTACTTCCTTCCAGCCCTGGAGGGAGATCTGATATGTGAGAAGATTGTTCCATAAACCAGTAACTCTCATGTAGGGGCGTTTACAAGTTTCCAGATAACATACCCTTCACCATTACCTTCTGGAATTTCTAGTCTTTCAAGAATCTGACTGTAATCATTGGAAGTTACCACATTTTCCAGATGAGGTAAACATACAGAAAAGATGTCTCCTTGCTGTGGAAGAGCAAGGGAGTCCTGTCTCACAGTACAGTGTAGAGAACCAAACAGAATGCAAAAGTGAAGATTCTATCAAGCAAACGTTTTTCTGAAGCTATTCCAGATGTCTCCATTGGAATCAAAAGGTCTTAAGAGCAATTTATGCTTAGGCCACATGGTGTTGATACATATATCTGGTATGAGTCAGCTCAAACATGGCTGACATTGAATACCCAGGGAGTTGTAAGTCATCACAAAATGGCTGACACTAGCTCTCCAAAAAAACCTCAAGGAACCAGTGATATAATCTGCCATATAACTATGTTTGGTGGAGTATCACTTTTGTGTGGGTTCTGTATAATTATGACCTTGAGGTCAAAGGCACTAGAGCCTGAGGCCTAGCTTTTGCCAGCCTGCCTATGTGTGTGCACTGTAGGCCTGAGTACTTCCCTCCAAGAGGCCTGTGTGCTGGTCTGAGTGTGTGCCTGTAGCTGCCTGTGTGTGACCCAGGTATGTTGGCTTGTGTCTAGGTACCTGCAGGCAACTGCCTCACCCATAACTGAAGAGTAAATCTAATTAATCTTATCAATAAAAACCAGGCAGATATCAGGGTAATAATCTGAAAGATCAGAGAAGCAGAGGAGCAGCCACCAGTGACTTCTTACCTCTCCAGATCCTCTGACCAAAAGGGCCAAGATCCTGTCTCCACCCTGCCTTATCACTTCCTGCCTCTACCTCCCAAGTGCTGTGATTAAAGATGTGTGCCACCACTGCCCAGCTTCTATGGCTAACTAGTGGTTAGCTCCGCACTGATCTCCATGCAAGCTTATTTGTCAGAACACAAACAAAATATCACACAACACAGAACCCTCCTTCTTTTGTGCCATGAGAGCCTGGAATTCACAGGCTCAAAACCAACTCTGCATCTTCAAGCAAAAGTAGTGAACTGAGTGCAACCAATAGAAATCACATAAAGATGGTTATTTCTATGGTCACAGACCCATTTAATCTCCTTGAGATGCAAATTCTTTATTGGGAGTCTGAAATAATAGTGTTGAGATTTTCAAGTCCAACTCAGGCAAATTGAGCAAGTCAGGAAACTTTAGTTAAAATGAATTGTAAAAAAATAATGTATGTACAAAATATGAAGCTCTATTCCATGTTACATATTTAGGAGGCAGGCTGCTCTTTCTTTTTATCTTTTTTTTCCCTTTACCTTATCTCTTTCAAGGAAGAAGCACAACAGCTTCCACCTTCCTTTCTTTAGGAAGACCCAGATTTAGAAGGTAGATTGAACGTAGTTGAAACATTGTAAGCTCTTTAATTAACATAATAGAAAATGTAGCCACATTCTAAGTCATACCATACTTTCCCATGCTTCATTCTGTAGACATTTATCTAGGTGTAGTAGTCTCAACTTCCTGAATTCTAAAAGTCTTTCTTTTCCCTGTTCCTTGGAAGGGTAAAGCGGTTGCTTTAAGATAAATATATGGGTAAAGAGAATAAGTTGGAACAACCTTTTAAGGATATTAGACTCACTGAGGTCACTTCCACTACTCCTAATGAAGACAAATGTCTATAATTATAAGTAAATGCACTGCACATGTTTGTTTATTTTTCCAGTATCTTCTATCTGCAAATATCTTGTCTCTGAGGCTCCTGTCTGCTTTATTAAGAAAACATTATGTCTAAACCACTACTATACCCAGATTTTCCTTACTTGAAAAAACACATCTGTTGCAGCCTAGTTCATGGTGAGATTCTGGTTTTCATAGTTACCACACAAATGTTTAATGTTGATTAGTTCAATGGAGTCTGGGGTCAGTATGGACAGTTCAGCAAGTGTCCCTGTTGTTAAGATGAATAGCAATTCATTTCTGTTCTGACTCACATAAAGATAATTGTATATCACAATGACACATTTTAAAGAAGTTAAATGATGGGAAAATAGAAGACATTTATAAAGTTTGAGATATTGACCTGGGTGTCAGGATGTCAAGACAGCTGCAGATATTTGCTAAGACCAAGATACATATGTACAGACTGAAAGAATTACAAGATGAAGATTATGAAGGCTCTGATTGGACTTGCCCATCTTGCCATCTCCCTGATGGCAGTCAACATGTCTAGTTCTTAGAACATTATCATATTTTGGCTAATCATAAGGCATCAAAAAATCACACACACACACACACAAAGATTTTACATATGGCTTTAATAAATATATGGTACAGCACAGGTCTGTAATCCTATAGACCGAGGAGACTGAGGCAGGAGGATTTTAAGTTCAAGGTATACTTATACACCAGAGTCAATTCAGGAACAGCTTGGACAACTTAGTGAGACTTTGTCTCAAGATAAAAAGTTACAAAGAAGGCTGGGAATATTCAGTAGTAGGGATCTTGCCTGGCATGCAGTTGGCTACAGGTTGAATTCTTGATCCTGGAAATAAAAGAAAAAGTGTGGTATGCTTGTTTTAAAGTTTGTTGTTGCAACCTGACCCTTACATACAGTTTAAAGTGTGTGTCACGTGAGCCACCTTTCATAGGTGAGGCAGAGAAAATGGTGCACTGTATTTGTATGTGTTTAGAAACAACAGACACTGATGAGAAGAAATTAGAATCCAAGAAGAACCATCAGAAAACAACCAAGACACCTTTTCTAGGTTTGTGATTTATTCAATTATTCATTTACTCATTCAATAGATATTCACCAAGGTGATATTATATGCTAAATCTTGTTCTGAACTGCAGAGATGCAACAGAAAAAAAAAAGTGAAGTTTTGGAAGACTTTATTCTACTATGGGGTGAAAAGGTAGAGAGACTAATCGACTTACTTGCATATTGAAAAAATATTTTCTTCATAAAATAAAACAAGACAAGGGGATCCTTCTACCTAGAAAAGAACCACTTGCCTCCTTGGAACAGTATACATGGTGGGCGTATCAGGCCATTCTTAGAAGCAGATGCCTCTGTGATATTAAATAGCCTGCTATGTAAGGAAATACATCCTAAGATTCCAGGAAGAAAGAGCAAAAGGTATCATATGCTGACAGCCCTACACACAGAAGAATCACAGTTATGGTCCATGGAAGCAAGATAACAGCAAATAAAGCTGGAAGGCTATTGAACAAAACCTCCCAAGGCAAGAGATGGATGACCAGCTGTACTTAAAATACAAGGAAGGCTACTGGAGGACCTTAAGCAGTCATGTGATCAGATCTATATGCTTCTAGAAGATCACTAAGCTGTTGAGTCTGGTAGGAGAAAACATAGAATCCAAAGAGAAGGCCTTGAGTTACCCAGGTGAGAGATGGTAGAGGGAGGTTTGGATCAAGGCTATCCCGGTAGAGAAGGGACAGGGTGTACAAATCGGGCATGTATTTTTTGAGGTAGAGAAAATATGACTTGCTAATTAACTAGATGAGGATGAAGGCAAGGAGGTAAAGCGGGGATGACTTCTATATTTTTGGATTGGATAACTGGGTTGAACAATCCAAGGAGGAACAGGTTTGGAGGGGGTGGATTTCCGCCGCTCAGCTTCTGAGATGCCTGTTAAACATGATAATAATAGTCTCTACCTTTGTGGGGTTGTTGTGCAGAGGGAATAGAAAACACATGAAAAGAATTTAGGCCAGTATCCAGCAGGAACTAGTTGCTCAATAAATAATAACAATAATAGCTGTTGAAGTAAAGGTGGTTGTTCAAGAATTATTAACGGCTGTAATTCTTCAATTAAGGTGGGCCAGCAAAAGCTCATTAGAAATTAAGAACAAAGACACAAGTTTAAGAAGGTGTTAGGAGGGAGTCACTGCTGCTCAGACCACTTTCGGATTTTTTTTAAATTTTTTGTCCGCTAAGGACCAGTAATACAGAACACTTGTCTCCTTCAATCCCTGTGTTGAAACCCTAACTCTGGAAGTAATTGCATTCAGAGGCGTTGGCTTCGAAGATAGTTCGATCACACGGTCTTTATGAGTGCCTTATTTACTTCCAGTGTGTGAGGGCAAAGCATCCATATGATAGGACTTGACCCCTTATAAAACATCCAATCTGACTACATCTAACCTTAGACTCTCTGGCCCTCTCCAGTATTGTGACAGTTCCTGTTGTCTGTGAGTCATCCATTCTGTGATATGTTGTTAAAGTGGTCATAATGGACTAAGGTGAACTTTCATAATCTACAACAACAACAAAGGAATTACCGTTAAAATAGAGCATGCCAGCTACAACTGACTAAGGTACTCGGATGCCATGGCAATGGTAAATCATTACAAAGATTTTTAAATTTCACTCTCCGTTTCTGTGTTTATTTCTCATTACAGACCAGTGTACATCAGCTCCAAGGAGTGCATTTTCAGGGCATTAGCACACAAAGCCATGGGTGTACCTGAATCAAAGAGACTCTGAGTTCTATTAATCAAAGCGGGTGAAGCAAGGGTACTTACTCAGTGGGCTGGAATACCAACAGTATTTGCATACAGGAGGACTTCAGCAGGGGGCCGTCATAGACATCTACAAGCAATCAGTTCTAATTAGGTGTAAGGAAAGAGCCTAATCATTCCTGCAGGGACTCACTCTTCTTCCCACAGATGTGGAATCTAACGAGAAAGACATCCGCTTTTCTCGCTCCCCCTCAGAAACACTTCAGCCTAATCACAGGAGGTACAGTCTAGTGCTTGGAATGCATTAAGCATCCGAGGCGCCTTCATCACTGAGCTGGGCTCACTGGGGAGCAGAAACATTAGCAATGTCTGTCACCGCCAAGTGGCCCTAGAAGAATGCTTTAGGCCCCAGGTTTCCAAACCCCGCGAAGAGTTCTTGACTCCTGCCTTGCATTGGGTTTCTCTCACTGAACCCCACCTCCAGTGGCCCGGAGGGTGCATATACCTAAGTCCAGAGAGCGCCTGGAGGCATTCTTGGGTATTTCTGGGTAAGACATCAATAAAGTAAAAGACTCGAACTTATTTAACTTGACGCTTTGGAGTCCCCCAGACTAGAAGGCTGAGGCCAGCCCAAGCCTAAGGCGCCTTGCTTGCCTGCAAGACCTGCAAGCCTGCTCCCAGGGCGAACACCACTCGAGCCGTGGGTGAAAGCGAATTAGGAGGGTCCTCCTTACAGAGTGTGTCCTTTCCAGGGAAGGCACCCCGAGCCTCCCAGTGGCTGTCGAATCACCGTGAGCTCGGTCCCCGGGCGGGCACGCCAGGCAGGGACGCGACGGTGACTCACTCGGCCGCGCGCCCGCGGGAGGGGAGGACGGCTCACCTCCGGCCACGCGGGGCGAGGGGCTGCGCCGGGCGGCGAGACGCATGCGCTGCGAGCCGCTCTGCTCCCTCCCCGCCCACCCCAGCCTCCTCCCTCTCGGCTCTCTGCTGGCCTGTCTCCCTCTCTCCGTCGCCGGGTGCTGAAGTTGGGCGGATGGCAGCGAGCCGGCTCCTCTAGAGGACGCAGCAGCCCAGCCTTGCGCACCCTCGGACCGTCCGTGGTGCGCTCACCCACATCCCAGGCCACCCGGTAAGGCGCGACCTCTGAATGCCTGAGAGGATAGGAAATGACATAAAAAAATGTCTGCTTTGCACTGATGGGTGGTTTTGATTTTTTAAATTTCTTTTCTCATTTTGTCTCCCCCACCCCCCCAGTTCCCATGGTGAGGGGGAGGTGCAGGAACTAGGGGGCGGAGTGGGGGGGGTGGCGTCCGTCGCCAGTGCCCTGGCTGGTGAGACAGTAGGGTGCGCGGGTCTCGGCGGGCAGCACCGCCCCGTGGCTCCGCGAAGTTGAATCCCGCGTGGCCCGCCGCAGAGCTCGCTCCACTCGCGTCCCCCGGCACTCGCGTCCCCCGGCTCCGCAGAGGGGCTGGACCGCTGTCCTGCCTGGTCTCGGCTTCGGGTGTCCGCGCTCCCGCTGGGAGAGAGAGCTCAACACCTTTGGGGACCCGGAGGTGAGAGGGCGCTGCGGTGGCTGGAGGTGGAGTGCGCAGGGGTTCGGGGTCCCCAGGCTTTTCGTGGCTGTTTGGTCTTAGCCGCGGATCACCTCGGATGGTCTCATTTCTCCCTTTATCTTTTGGTGCCTTTAGGGAAAATAACTGATTCAGGTGCGAATGATGGTTTTACAGATACCTTGAGCAGCAGCTGTTGTGCGTATGTGTGCGCGTGTGTGTGTGTGTGCGTGCGCGCGCGCGCGCGTGTGTGTGTGTGTGTGTGTGTGCGCGCGCGCGTGTGTGTGCGCGCGCATGTGTGTGTGTGTGTGTGTGTGTGTGTGTGTGTGTGTGTGTGCAGAAGGTGAGAGTCTCTTTTGTTCCTCCCCCAGCCCTTAGTCCAGAGAAGCGAGTTCTGGTGTGCATGGCACCGAGTCGGTTTTACAGCCACCGAGGGGGTGAGGACCAGGAACGCCCACCAGCCCCCAGTCGCTGCCCCGCTAGGTGCATCACAGACTTCCTTGCGGTGGGAGCTGGTTCTCCTGATTACGGATGGATCACTGCTTCTGGCTGCTTCCTCGCTATCCTCCTTCCCCCCCCCCCCTCCTCCTCTCTTTTCTCCTGCTGCCGCAGAAGCTGGGTGCAGACACTTTCCTGTTGTCTCCTCTTCTCCCTACCTCTGTGTCTCGGTGAAAAATGTCGGAGGACCTGAGGATGGTGGAGGGACAGAGCATCGGGTGGAGACCTGCTCCTGGCTAGCAGGAGGCAGCTTGCTGCGCTTCTCACTCACTCAGGAATCTGAGGGCTCCCAGAGACTGAGCAGGGGTCACCTGGTCTAAAAGACCAGCTGTGTGTCTGCTTCCTCCACTGAGAGCTGGGGATGCAGGCTCACTTTCGAGATTCTGGTTGCCCAGGAGCCCAGCCCCTGGCTCCGAACATAGTGTTTCCAACACTCCCGGCTCCCTATTGATCCTTCAGTAAATTCAGCCTTCTGTGTCTTGTCTGGTGAACTTTGCAAGCTTTTAGCTGTTCCTTTCCGTCTCCTTAAACGGGGGGGGGGGGGGGGGGGGCGGGGGGGGCGGGGGATCGAGTTTACAGCGGGATTATTCTGTCCATCACTGGTTGGCTATCATAAAGAGAAACCTTAATTTGGATCCCATCTAGGATAAACTGGTCCATCTGCATTTCTGGCTCTCAGGTACACTGATTTTCAGGATGGTGAACCTTTACGAAAACCATTTAATTGGCAAAGCGAGAAATAAATTTTGCTCCCATAATGAAGATATTTTTCCTCATAGGTTCTGAGCTGCTAGACACTGTATATATTAAAGACTTCACAAACTGTGAAGTTCTTTAAGTTCTTTGTATGCATTTCCGAAATCTGTTGTAGTAACAGTAGCAGTTATGCATGGGACAAGCATACACTGATAACTAATCAAAGGATAATTTATACTCATCAAGTCATATGACTGAGAAGTTTGACCTTCTGTTAAGTTACTATTTTATATCAGCTTCTTCTGTTAGCGTGAACCAAAACTGTAATTAGCCCACTCATGGCAACATAGATATATTTACTAATTTACAATCTTAAGGACTGTATTTAGGACCCATGGATGAGGTTTATTTACAGTTTTGGGAGCTAAGAAAACAAATGTTTATTATTACAGAAAGAGAGATATTTTGTTAAATGAGATGCCTGTCCTTGGGGATAACACCTGAACCCGGATCCCCGGTAGCCATTTTCCCTTTTGAAATTGTCTCCAAAAGATAAAGAAAGCCACTCACTTTAACACAAGCAATGTAAGGTGTTCATTTGGCCCATTTCCATTATTTTTGGCTGTGTTGCCTCAACTGCTCCTGGCTTTAGTCCCTACTTTGGGCTCTGTGCTCATTTTTAAGGCAAATAAAAAGCTTTCCCTTCTCAGTTTGGGAACCTGTAGTGTCAATGATCTAAATCCATCATCATTCCTAAGGATTTCTTAATCTTTTTCATAATAAATAAGTCTCATTAGCATACCCTGGTGTTAGACACTTTGAAAGCAAAAAGCTACATTCTTATTTGGCTTTATTAAACAGCTACATAGAAATGAAAGATCTCTGTCCTAATGATGAGCATTCTGCTGACTCATAGACTGAAGGGTAAGGAAGAACTTAGGTGTGAATGTTCTGCTGGAAAGATATGGGATCTTGCATTAGAAGTTCATTTGCTGACATGCATGGGCTTTCCTGGAGACGTAGACACTAGCAGTGAAGTGTGGAAATGAAAGGGATGGGAATCCATGCTACAGCATTTCTGCTCGGGATTTGGATACCAGGTTCTGTCTACAGAACAGCAAAGATACTTCACTTTCCAAAAGAGAAGATGTGAGAATCAGAAAATTTATCTTCTGATTACTAAAGACCATACTATGGGGTTTTATGGAATCCTTAAAACAAGGGGCTGGGGAGATGGCTTAGTGGTTAAGAGCACTGACTGCTCTGGCAGAGGACCCAGGTTCAATTCCCAGCACCCACATGGTGGTACACAACTGTCTGTAACTACAGTTCCAGGGGACCCAACACCCTTCCACAGGCAAAACAAACACCAATGCACATACAAATAAATAAATGTTTAAAAGTAGCATCCATTTGGGGCCAGGCAGTAGTGACTCATGCCTTTAATCCCAGTACTCAAGAGGCAGAGGCAGGCGGATCTCTGTAAGTTCGAGGCCAGCCTGGTCTCCAAAGCGAGTTCCAGGAAAGGTGTAAAGCTACACAGAGAAGCCCCGTCTTGAAAAAAAAAAAAAAAATACATCATTACCTCTAAGTAGACAGTGGGATGTTTAATGTGAGATTGATGGAGATACACTGTCCATCTTTCCTGTCTCCCCTCACCTCAATTTTAGACATTTTAGTAACTTAAAAATAAACTCACTTAGATTATTATACTTGCTGCTGTGCCAGCACCTAGCACAGTAACTAAGAAGGGGAAGTATGAAATATTTCCAAAATGAGTTAACTTTGCAAAATTGCCATGGCTCAGAAAAGTCTCCGGACCTGCTTAGCTGAAACTGTGCACTCCAGGTTCAGTGAGAGACCTTGTTTCCAAAACCACGGTGGCATGATGGGGAGATGGCTTAGGTGATAGGAACGAACGCTGACTTTGAAAACACAAGGACCTGAATTCAGGTCCCTATCACCCAGATATAAAGAAGGCACGTTCTGAATGCCTATAACCTCAACACTGGGTTTCAAGAAGACAGGCAGGAGGATCCCAGAACTTGTTGTCAGTTGACTTGCCAGGAACTGCTGTCAGATTTAGTGAGAGACAGTCTCTCAAGGTAGAGAAAAGAGGTCTTTCTTTGTGTACTCGTACGTGTGTGCGTGTGCAAACACACACACACACACACACACACACACACACACACACACACACACATTCTTTATTAAGTACCCTCACTGAAATTATGTCCATGGTCCCACATCTTGGAGGCAGCAAGCTTTTTTAGAATTGTGAATACATTCTCCTGGTATAACATTTATAGTACTGATTTGCTTCTGGTAATAAAAACATATTTGCTTATTTTAGATCTCCTGGATAACGCAGGAACTGATATGAAATGAGGACACATGGGTGTAATAAACACAAATTTTCAGTCAAGATATCTTTGGTTTATGTCCTGATTCCTCCATTTAGTGACTTTGTTATTCGCCTGCCCCAAGCCTCAGTTTCCTCCTGTGCAGTGATCCTGGGCTGGCTTAAAGCACAGACAGAATGCACATACGGGAGATGTACTTGACCACCAATTCATCTTATGCATAGGCAAGCCATCATTTGAATAATCGACTTGTAATGAACAACAATATTCTTGCTCTTTAAAAATCCTCTTACCTTGTTACTGTTTCTGAATTTAAGTGACTGCAAAAATAACTCACTTTAGGCATGGCTTAATTTATGGGACGGACATTCTTTTTATTTTTGAGCTTTTATGTTCTTTCTAGTATTTTCCTATTTTAACTCATGTATGCCTTTTTTCTCTTATTTTTATGCAGACTTATAATGTACCTGTTCCCCTTAGGTTTGATAGGTACACTATCTAATTCTTATCAACATATGTTTATTTTTTTCAAAAATCATTGCTAAGTTGGTAAATAAAATTAATATTTTTCAAATTTTCACAGTTTACTAAGAAAGAGAATCATCTTGTGATATGCTTGTGACCATTTTCCTTCTTCAAAGGTGACTTGTTTGTGTCACTTAGCCGCTTGTGTATGTAATGCTAATCAAACGTCTAAATGTCTGAAATGGCAGAGAAAGGCATGCCTGCCGGAGCAGGAAGCCGAGATATTCATCACAACCACATACAGGAATTGAGGAACAAGCACTGACTGGGAGTGAGATCTATACTGTAAAAGCTTGCTCCAGGGAAGGACTTCCTCCAGCAAGACTCCACCCCCTGGAGGTTCACAGCCTCCCAAACAGCACTGGGGAGCCTGAGCCAGTGCTCAATTACACAAGCCTGTGCAGGATTTTTCTCATTCAAACCGCCACAGGGTACCTCGTGAATCAGTGGGCTTTTAAAAAACTTAATTTTATGAAGGTTTTTATTAATCTATGTGGGGGGCGGGGAGACAGAGAGCATGCCATGACATATGTATAGAAGTCAAAGGTTAACTCTGAAGTCAGGTTTCCCCCTCCATCCTTACTTGATCTCCAGGATCAAGCTTAGGTCTAGAAGCTTGCACAGCCAGCACATTTACCTGATGAGAAACCTTACCTGCACAAAGGAATGACCTTATGACCTCACAGTTTTGACTTTTAATATTCTATGACTTAGGGGGAATTTAGTTCCCAAAGTTTAATCACTGAACTTGGAAAAATCTATGGCATTCTCTAAGAACTAAATAAACTGCTGAGCATAAAATTTTATAATCATCAGATATTCCTATTTACACTCTGTAGTCAAATGCAGTGGTTTGGGAGTGAGCCTGAACTTTCTAATGATAAGCAGGAGGTCTTTATGAGCAAAACAATGGGAAATGAAATTCTGTTTCCAATAGAACTAAATTTGAGTTGTTACTTACGTAGATGTGCAAGGTTTTCATAAAAATTATACAAGTATCTTGTATTGGGAATTCTAGCAAGAGATATCGATGTCCAAAATCCCCCTTGACTTTCTCAAACTTTGCATGTGACATTTTCTTTTAAATCCCTTTGTCAATAAATATAATTTTATTATAGACAATGAGTGTGGTTCACAAAGCAAATATTTACTTCCTTATATTGGACCAAAGGCTTTGTTATAGTACTGCTGATTGGCTATTGCAATATTGAATATTGCAATTCAAGAGCTGTAGCATCATAATAAAACAGGCACAGCCCAGAGGGAAATTATGGCATCAGTGACAGAACAGGGTGAGTGTTTATTCTACTTCTTCAGATGGCGCTGGTCTTAGTTAACCAATGGAAACTTCACTGTATCAGCTCATCTGGTCTCAATGAAAAGCATGGGCTTTTCTTTCTTTCTTTCTTTCTTTCTTTCTTTTTTTTTTTTTTTGGAGGGGGGTTATATTATAAAAAGTTTTGCCAGGCATGGTGGTGCAATCCTTTGACTCCAGCACTGAGAAAACAGACAAGAAGATCTCTGTGGGTATGAGCTAGCCTGGTCTACCTGAAGAGTCCTAGGCCACCAGGGCTACCCAGTGAGATGCTGTCTATCCAATTATTAAGTCAAGTTTAGTCCAAGATATCTACCCCTTATCTCTATTTCCCCCAACTCATCTTTTTATCCTTTTTTAATTGAAAATAATTTTTTGTACAATATATTCTGAGTATAGTTTCCTCTCCCCCATCTACTCTCCCATCTCCTCCCCATCTTCCCATCCATCCAATTCCATGCCTCCCTTTAGAAAACAGGTGAATAAAGAAAAAAATAGGCCAGGCGGTGATGGCACACACCTTTAATCCCAGCACTCGGGAGGCAGAACCAGGCGGATCTCTGTGAGTTTGAGACCAGCCTGGTCTACAGAGTGAGATCCAGGACAGGCACCAAAACTACACAGAGAAACTCTATCTCAAAAAACAAAAATAAATAAATAATAATAGTGATTATAATAAAAAGAAAAAGAAAAAGCATAAGAAGCACACATCTGCACAAAAACCCAAACCCATAAAAACATGAAACCAGAAACTATAATATAAAAACAAAAGACCAGTAAGATTGGGGGGAAAAATCTACAAGAACACTGTTGGGGGCTTGGGGATTTAGCTCAGTGGTAGAGCGCTTGCCTAACAAGCACAAGGCCCTGGGTTCAATTCTCAGCTCTCCTCCCCGCCCCCCCCAAAAAAACACCGTTGATTTCGCTTTGTGTTTGCCATCTACTACTGAGATTTCAATTAGCCAAAATTAAAGTCTGACATTTGACATTTCATTTAAATAACAGGTATAATCAACATGTGGGAAATCTCCCTGACAGAGTTTTTTTTGGGGGGGGGCAGGGGTGAGGGGGGGTGGTGGTGGGGGTTTCGAGACAAGGTTTCTCTGTGTAGCTTTGGTGCCTGTCCTGGATCTCACTCTATACACCAGGCTGCCCTCGAACTCACAGACATCTGCCTGGCTCTGCCTCCGGAGTGACAGAGATTTTAAAAGCAGAGGGTGTAACTTGTAGGCACATCCAAGGCTTTTACTGCAAATAACTAGGAGTTTAGCCTTAACCTCTTTTTAGCCCTATTATCACTACTATCTATAACACTGAAAACGATAATTTTCATAAAATGCTGAAAGAGTGAACTAGAGGATATACATCTATATAAAATGCCTGTTAGACTGGCAACCTCTCTGCAAGCATTACATACTGTACATACAGTTAAATACATACAAGAATCACTGCATG
This sequence comes from Onychomys torridus, assembly GCF_903995425.1. Classification (NCBI taxonomy): domain Eukaryota; kingdom Metazoa; phylum Chordata; class Mammalia; order Rodentia; family Cricetidae; genus Onychomys; species Onychomys torridus. The sequence goes on along the minus strand of NC_050461.1, from coordinate 49,026,427 downwards.
GGTGTTATGCATGTGAAAGATTTTACTTTCCTAGAGGTCCTTGTCTTAGCCAAGGGGCCCCTATTCATGTAGAAGCCTGTCTTTCTATCAGCGTCTGGTTTTTCTTTCTCTGACTTGTTTGCCTAACCATTGAAATAAACATTTTTCAGTCATTCGTATTTCCAGTCACTACTATGTTAGGCTCCATGGTATGAATTTTAGATGCAAAGGTTAACTACATATGACCCATATGTCTAAGAAATTCACATGGGTTTCTTCTTCAACACACTTTTTAAATTTTATCTCAGAGGACTGGGGCTTTTCAGTGTCCAAGTCACCCCTGAATACCATGTGAAATCAGGAGGCAAGGAATTCCTTAGGATTTAGGAATTTTAGTTAGTTGATCTCAACGTTGAGAAGACACTACCTCTAAAGGGCAAGGGGCTGCTGAGGAGAGAGTCAAAGACAAGAAGAAAAGCAGGAAGTGGTTTTGCTGGTGCCTGGTCAGGGATTGAGCAACAGCCAACAAGATGTAAGAGGTGAAAGATAGCAGTCTTAAGCCTCTTAGTGAGCTTACAAACCTGGAGATTCTCCAGTTCCTGCCACTTCTGTCCTATGGTCCTCCTCCTTCAAAGTGTCTTTGCGGTGACTGTCCTGAAAGGGTTTAAGATGTCCTGAAGTGTTGGCATGAGATGTACTAGGAGCCAGCATATTGCCAATGTACTATAGGGCCTTTGTATTAGAATGCTGTGCATTTTTTCCTTCTGATACTACCCCCATTCCATCTTTGACAATGAATGTTCTTTGAGAAATAGAACAGAGGTCCCAATTGCAGGATGTTTCACTTTTTAAATAGTCAGCTTTTCTGTGTGTATGTGAGACAGGGTCTTACATTCCTTAAGATGGCCTTGAACACAGTAGGTAGCCAAGGATAACCTTTACCTCCTAATGTTCCTGCCTCTGTGTTCCTGCATGCTAGAGTTACAAGTATTTGCTGTGATACCAAAATACTCCTTTGAGAAAGAAAATTTTGATTTTGGAAACATAAAAATATCTTCAAAATTGATCTTTTGTAATCATTAGTGTGATTTCTAAATCTACTGCCCAGGTTTATCCTGATCTTCAAAGATTTGATATGATCTGTAGAATAGTAAAGATGTAATCGTCCCCAGCAATGTTATACACACACCATTAGTTTGCTTATTTGTAGTAATAAAAGATGTCCACACTAGGAATGACGAACTTGAAGATAATGTGGAACCTCTGTCAGCCACTAGATTCAACACACTTGTCATTAAATCTTCGACTGGGTTGTTAATAACAACGTGTGCTAATTTGAAGTTTGAACCTATTTCTTTTCTAAATCACTGCTCAGCATGATTGTGCCACATTTTGCCTGTAATGTCTCAGTTGTGTGTGGCCAAAATCAACAGGATAAATGCAAAGGAAAAAAATGTAGGAGCTTTCCTGAAGGCCCTAAGGCATAGACTTGCATAGATCAATATGTAGTAACATGTTTCATGTATAAACAGGCATACCTTGGGTTGGGGATTTAGCTTAGTGGTAGAGCACTTGCCTAATAAGTGCAAGGCCCTGGGTTCAATCCTCACCTCAAAAAGAAAAAAAAAAGAGATACCTAACAGGCATACCTTACTATAGTGATGCTCTGTGAATCAGTTCCACAACCTTCAGTTAAAGTATTGAATACTCTACCAGGAGATGCAATATTCATTCTTTCCTACCTGCTCTTTAGTGAAGTTTAATATTTGACTCCCCTGCCCCTGGTTAGTATTGTTCCAAGAAGAGTATGACTGTGTGTGCATTGTATGAGTGTGTGTGAGTTGTATGTGTTAATGTTATCTGTGTGTGTACACATATGTAGGTGATGCACTCACCAGCGTGGGTGTATATGAAAATAAGACAATGTCATCCTCAGTCACCTCACCATATTTTCCAGGACATCTTTCACTGAACTTGGACCTCATAGTTTGGAGGAGGATGGGTGACCAGAGAGCCCCTAGAATTGGCTTGTTCAGCCTTCCCAGCGCTGGAGTTATGGGTGTACATGGCTGCACTCAGATCTTTACTTTTTATGTGGTGTTGTAGATCAGAACTCAGAACTCAGAACCTCAAATGTCTACAACATGCACCGTACCCAGAGAGCCATCTCCCCAGCCTCTCATGCAGATTATTTCTAAATCTATAAGTTGAGAAAGAAGGTATATAAATTCTTTTGTTGCTCATTTCTACCATATCTGAAAAACATTGACATCTACTGTAATTTTGTATGTTTTAAATATATGCTTATTATTAAACTTCGTGCACACATGTGTGCATTGCATGCATGCTCATACATGCACGTGTGTTAAAGTGAGAGACCAACTTTCTCAAGCTGGTTCTATCCCTTCATCATGGCTTTTCAGGGCTTGAACTCAGAGCGTCACACCTGTGTGATGGGTGCCTTTACCTGCTCTGCCAACCCTATTTGATGTTATTTAGAGGACTGAAAGATAAGCTCTCATCAGAAAATTGAAGCCTATCAATGCATTGGTCTATCTGAACACAGATGTTTTAGTCCTATCAGGACAAATTAAAACAACAACAAAATTAAAACACACACACACACACACACACACACACACACACACAAAATGACATTTTGTTACCTATTTGGTGTCCAAGGATAAAATGCCTGGTTGGTCCCACTTGCGTAAAGTTATAAATAACTAATGCTGGCAATTTTCATTCAAGCTATAGGAGGCCATGCTTCCTCTGTCTGCTCATATCAAGTAAACGCAATTTCCACTGGTGAAGAAATTGTTTAGATAAAGTGATCTTTAGTAAAGTCAGTGTCTAATGATTACTTATACTTATAGAAAAGAGTGAGTTCATTGAAAAATACGCTTACGTAATGATTTAATGCTGAAAGCCAAGAGATGGGAAATCCTTTATTGATTGGAATTACCTCCCAAGTGTAATATCTGGAGTAGATGATTCATGCCTCCATACATGGATGTGTGTGTGTTTTTAATTCATGGATGGAAAGGCAAACAACTGACGTGACGCTTATATGATCATAATTCAGTGCCTGGGGAACAGCAAGTTACGTACTTGAGAAGTAAAGAGGTAGCAGCTATGAGGTAACAGAGACTCAAGGGGAAAGAAGCAAGGCTGCAGTCAGAAAATGAGACTCCCAGCTACAACTCACTGTATTTTAAAGTATAATCCTGTTCACCGCATCATTACATAACTGCTACATTATGTAACCACATCTAGTTTTGAGACTTCAGGCAACCCAGTCCTGAGAAGGTAATTTTCCCCATTCATTCAGTAATTTCGTTGACTAAACATCTAAGTAGGTTGTCATGAGGTAGAATTCCATTAAATAAATGTCAGTTCCAGGAAGGAAAACAAAAAACAAAAAACATGAAGCACTTCTTGCCCTGGTGTGTAGTTTACTGGAAATAGTTGACAAAATTTTATAAGTGATACCAAAATTCAGTCACATTGATAAAATATCTAGGCCACGTTTTTCTTTCTTACATGCAACTGTTTGTGTATCTGACGTGCATAAGATTAGTTCTGGTTTTATGAGTAGACACACATACACACACACACACACACACACACACACACACACACACACACACATATATAATCAGTAGATTAATGTGTAAGCTAAGCTTTTCTTTGTGGAATAACAGGGCAATTCAGTGACTTAATATCTAAACTGTTAAGATTAAGATTCCAGGAAAGTGACAAGTATGAGTGGAGAAGCTTTTTCATTTACTGCCACTAAGATCATCTTGAAGAAGATGTCTACTTATGGCTTAGCAGGCTTGCCGAAAGTGGTCACGGTGAAGCTGCTCATGATAGCTGAAGTCAACTTTGGTACTTAGCACACTGAACTCTGAGTACTTAGTCCCCAAAGGAATTGTAGTCTGGTTAGATTTAAGGGGGAAAAAACAGAGACCAGGTACCTGACAGTAGAGCTCACAGAGTACAGTCTAAAAAGTTAAGCTAGCCAGGCAGTGGTGGCGCATGCCTTTAATCCCAGTACTCGGGAGGCAGAGCCAGGCAGATCTCTGTGAGTTTGAAGCCAGCCTGGTCTACAGAGCAAGATCCAGGACAGGCCCCAGAACTACACAGAGAAACCCTGTTTGGAAAAACAAACAAACAAACAAACAAACAAACGAATGAATGAATGAATCAATCAATCAATCAATGAAAAGTTAAGCTAGAGACAAGCAGCAGGATGGAAAGAGAGAGGACTCTGGGTTGAGTTTCCAAGTGTTCATATTCGACCTCCATGTTTTCTTCAGGTTCAGCCACTCATCGATGTCACCTCTTCTATGCCCTTCCTTCTTATTCTTAATTAATGCATTGTGTAATTGGAGCCCTGATCTACAACTTGGAATACTAAAATTAAATAAGACCTAGCTGAGTCCCAAGGAGCCTGAGGATGAATTGAAGAAAGGAGATATGTATCTTTTTATTATTGAAATAGTCTAGGAGATAAATAAAATGCTATGTAAATTCAAGAACTGAGATCATGTTAGATAACTAACCCAGAATCTGGGGGAAATTCCGTGGAGTTTATGGCTCTTTTTTTAAGTATGGAAATATAGAGTTTTGATAAGCAAAGGAAGGCTTTCCTAGTTCAAGAGTAATACAAACAAAGGTACTGAGTACTTATGTCTTGGAGACTTCAATGCCCCTTGGGAATGGGCTGGGGCCACAACGCAGTGTCTAACATTTATAGGGCAGAGGAGTCCTGGAAAGATCTGGGTTTTCAGTGGTGGATGAATCCCTATTTTGGGCAAGTTAGTCGGATACAACTGTTGCAGCAGTAGCAAGGTAATTGGCAAACCCTGGGAGTGTGGTGACTGGTTGAAAGTCCATGTTGCAGACAGAATGTTGCTTATAAACTTCCAACAGGAAAAGATTCAAACACATATTTTGACACTAGAGAGAAAGGAGTCCACAGAACAATAGCAATTGGTTGTTGTTGTTGTTTTAATCCTGAAGACCTCATAATAATACCACTCTGTGTGCCACTATTTACTGGGTTTATGATGAGACCCTAATGATTTTGGTCCTGTACCTCACTCAGGAAGACATTGCTGAACAATATAGGTTGTCTAAATAGAAGAAATACAGAATATCTTTTTTTATTATTATTATTGAATTTAGAAATTGTTGGGAACTCTTGTGCCTGAAGGTGTAGATGAGCATAGTCTACCTTTGGAAAAAAGTAGTAAAAAAATGTTTAGAAAAAAGTAGAGCTCAGCTGCATATAAAGGCTGATTCATTGCCCTTTCCAAGCAATGTTTACCATGCAGAGTGTCACTCCACTGCACAGTGGTCCGTGTTTACTTGAAGATACTGTTTCAATGTCATAGTCTGGCTAGCTTCTAAGCTAAAAGTTTAATTACAAGTGTACTGGGGCACGTACAGTCGGAAGTCTGACATATGGAAAAATTCAAGTCTCAAGAATACTTTTCCAATCTCCGGCACTGAACTCTTCAGAAATATGTGGTGAAGAACTCAACTCAGCTCTTGTTTTAATGAGGGAAGGGAATTCTATGGTTTCATGTCACAATAGTGTTTTCAATTTTTAGAGAGTTAAATCAAAATCACCACAAAAGCAACAATACCATATACTCACTACAGTCCTATAGAATAATTCTGTAAGCATGGTTTAAAACATACCAGCTTAAAATAATGTATGATTAGGAATGTATGTGGTGTAGATGAGATTTCTGCTCTAGGTGGATGTTTTTCTTTGTTTTTCAGGTTTCAAATGAGCCTTTTAAATTTAGGCTAAAAGATATCATAAACTTTTTCATCACAAAATTTTCCCTGGAGTTACAGGAAGAGTGAGGAGAGGTGTTAAGAGAGAGACACTGGGAAAATTTAAAAATACCATGTGGCTTGATTTTCAATAGCCTAAGACATGTAGGGACTTGCAGCATGATGGAGGAAAGCAGACCTATGCTGCCTGTGGCCCTTCCAGGGTGGGAAGTTTTGTTTCCTTGATAAGCAAGCACTGTTTGTTGAAGGAGGGATCTTGGGTGGCAGGGAGGATTTGGGAAGGGCACTCTAGCGGGCAGGTCTGTGTACTGGGGAGGACAAGGGACGTAACTTCCTCCAGATGACAGGCAGCGCAGCCTGATCTCTAAAAAGAGGGCACTATGAGAAGATTTTCGGAGCCTTCAGGATCCCATCAACAGAATGGGAGCCTTAAAGCTAATGTGGAGGGTTCAGTCCCGAGTATCTGGGAAATAAGATGCCACTAATGTGTGCAAAGACAAAGTGATGAAGGCTTGAGAATGAAAAAGTTTGGAAGATGGTCTGACAGTAGAGATTCACAGGTGGGAATAAGCAGGTGACAAAACTGTTCTCTTCTGCCAATCCATGTCAAAGCTGGAATGGAGTAAAAATGATAAAAACAAACGTGTGTACACACACACACACACACACACACACACACACACACACACACATGATTCGCATGAGGTGGGACTGAAGAAACTTGTGCTGTGACTGGAATAGAGTGGTTCCCCTGGAGGATGGGTGTGTTTTACCTCCTGGAGAGAAGCCATGGGAAATAATTAGACTCAATCAAAATTACCACAGTGTATAATGGAAGCAATAAAACCTCAAGGCGGAGGAGTTGAGCGGAGACAATATGTGCAGTGCCCTGGCGTGCAGTGGCTGCTGGCGCATCTTGGTTCTCACTGTAACTCTCTGGAGTAATGTTGGGACCAGTGGTTGCATGGCATTGTGAGAGATTTAGCTGTCCTCCTGGAGACAGCTTTGAAATAATCACAGCCTGCTAGTGGGGTGAGCTGCCTTGGAAGCTGTGCTAAGAGCGGAAGGGAGACAGACTGTGGCAGAGATGTGATGATAGGGGAGACTTACAGAGTGGGAACCACAAGTGTCCTTCTAATTCTTAGGTTCAAATGACCTCCCTGCCCTGCCCGCCTTCCAGGGATTAGGAAATGGGTCTTTTCAAAAGAAAGACTTGGGCTAGAGATAAAAATGTTGAAGTCTCTTACAGATGCAGGAAGTGTAGGAAAGCTTGCAATGGAAACCTGGGACTTACATAGAATGGATGTGTGGGAAAGGACTGAATTGCATGCATGCACACACACGTATATTCCACATATGTGCATTCATGCCTGAGGTCATCAACAACAAGAAGTGTTAAAGAAAGGATAAAGATTCTGCAGCGTGTTCAAGCCAAGGAAGTAGAGAGGGTTTTTAACTAAATATACTCATACAGACATACAAATAAATTGTGTGTGTGTGTGTGTGTGTGTGTGTGTGTGTGTGTGTGTGTAAATCCTGTGAAAAGAGTTGAAAAACAAAGAAAGTTTAACCAAGAAGAGCAGCTAACTTATGCCATGCAGCAGAAGTTTGAGTAACATCAAAACCAAGATGAACTGTCATGGTTTTGCCATGAAGCTGCTACTTGCTATGGTCTAGGACACCTTTGTGATAAGGATTGACACACTATCTGCTTTGGAAGCTTTCAAACAACTTTCATACAGGGCCATGGAAATGAAGCATAGCCAAGATAACAACGCAGCAAGAGAAATTATCAGGGTGAATGGGGAAGGGACCACGACGTTTAGATAAGACTGATCGTAACAAGAGCCCTGCACGTTAACTAAGGCTTCTGGGTAACTAGTGAGATTATCTATAACTTTTGGTCAGTGAAAGAAGTGAGTTTTCATATGAACATTGTCCTTTCTGGCATCCAATTCTATAAGAGTATATGGCATAGATTCTTAGATCGGGATGGTGTTATGGTAGATAAAGGAGATAAAATTCCAGCCTTGCCTAGAGTTGCTGTTTCTCCTTTAAGCCTTTTAAGGTCAAATGTGCCCAAGTAACATGAAATCCTTCTTAGATTCCAGTATAGCAGTGGCAATTCCCTTGGGCAAAGACTAGTCAGGCTTCCAGACACTCGTTTGTGTGAAAAGTGAAGATAAGTGAGCATTAGGGTAATTCCAGGACTACCCCTGGGGACAGCGAGAGAAAGTCGAACCCTGCAGCCTCTCCAGCCAAACCTCCATCGTTTGTCAATGTTCAGGTTTCACTTCAGCTCCAAACAGACCCCTTTGCTGGACTCTGCCTAAAGTGATCTCTCTCCTTCACTATCGTCCTCCAACATCAGTGTTTCCATATTTCACAGCATTTGCTGTTCTGTTCAATTATTTTATGTGTTATACATTTCCCTTCTCCCACACAGGAGAATATAAGCTAGTGCCAGAGACATAGAAGGTCCTTAGTATGCTCAGGGAAGAAAGGTTTGTGGTATAGGAAAGAACTAAGCTCTGTGCTGGTACAAGAGGGTAGAGGTGGGACTGGAGCCAAGCCTCCCAATGTGTAGTAGAGAGGAAAATGATGACTGTGGTAATGCTGCAATTTGTTTATGGAAACACTGGGGAGAGGGCACACTTCACTGTGCCTATACTTTCTAGACATTCAAAAGACTCAGTGTGTGGGCCAGGTGTGGTGGTGCATGCCTATAAACTCAGCACTTGGGAGGTAGAGGAAGGTGAATCTCGGTGAGTTCCAGGCCAGCCTGGTCTACAAAGCAAGTTCCAGGATATCCAAACACAGGGCTATTACACAGATAAACTCAAGTCTCAAAAACAAAAACAAAAAGACTTTACTGATAGGAATGGAAAGATCATGAACTGACTATGTTCATATGGGATAGGATGTAAGTGGAAAGAGTATGAGCCCTCACTTATAATCAATGCCATTTTGATTTCATTTATTACATGAAAGTATACCACGTCACCCATTCATGTGTGTGTGCATGTGTACCCATTTGCATTTCTGTGGAGGTCAGAGATCAATGTCTGGTGTTGTTTCTGGGGGAACTAGCCACCTTATTATCTTGAGATAACATCTCTCAATGGGCTTTGGAGCTCACTAAGCAGTCCAGGCCGGCTGGCCAGCAAGCTCCTGTAGTCTATGTATCTATACCTTTACAGTACTGGGATTACAAAAAAAAAACCAAATTAACAAACAAAAAAGACAGGCACCACCACATCTGTCTTTAAAAAAAATGGGGGGGACCATTCTTAGATCCTCATGATTGCAAAGCATGCATTTTAGGGACTAAGCTCTCCAGAGCTCCATAAAAATTGTGAGAACTGTCTTTCAAAACTTCCCTACAAGGTAAGTCGAGCTGCTGGCAAACAGGATGCTGAACATGAGTGGGAAGGAATACCTTAGAATTAGAGATGAAGGGGATGCAGGAGCTGGCAATCTAGAGAGAGAGAGAGCAGGAGATGAGGCAGAATAGACCAGGCTTGTAAGAGCTACAAGACAGAACCAACTAGTCGAGAAATAGCAGCAGATTGCGGTGTATTGCAGAGCACAGGAAACTCTCTAACGTTGATTAGAGAGCTCAGAGTGCCTGGAGCTTGTTGGCTGTGAGGAGCAAAGTTTTCAACGGTGAGGCATCAGGAAAAGTGCCAAGGGGTGTCCTGGAGCCTCAGTTTTAGTCATTCTTGAGAAATGTAAGATATTTTATATCAAAATAAAAACATATACTAGGAGATAGTCCATAATACTTATGGGGCTTGTTTGTGTTGCTTTCTTTCTTTTTTTTTCTTTTTGGCTTCAAACTGGTACTGAGAAGCAATCCTGATGATCTTGGCATCATATGGGGCCTTGGCTCCAGGGTGCAAGTTTGCAAAATAGAGATAGTGGAATTTCCCCAAAGCTGGGGACAAGCAAGGGAGTTAGAACTACAGAACATGATGAGTCTAAAAGCCGCCTTGAAACCATCTAAGTCTGCAGAAATAATGGATTTTTTCCCCTTTGTCTTCTGATCTCTAATAATTTAACTTGGAGCCAGAAGGAAGACGCTGTGGGACAGATATTACATGCTGTTGTTTCTTCAGTAGCTTTACTTGAGGTATCTGACTCTCACCCTACCTTGTGGTTTTCAGCTTAGAAAAATAATAGAATATCATGACTATACCTTTTCTTATATGCAGAGCAAGTTCTGATCCTAATGTTAACTGTATTAGTAAGTCAATAACGCCACGTCGGCTAGTTTTTTTAAGCAAAGACCTTCCTCACTAGAATATGTTAAATTGCTCCAGACGAAGATGAGCAAGCTAATGAGCGTCATCTTCATGTACCAGCAAAAGTAAACTGCTATTTCCGCAGGGAAACAATGTACTCTTCAAAATGGAAATGAATGTTAGCAGGAAAAAAGACTTCAAAACCTCATTGGGAAAAGGCTCTTGAATTAAATTTTTGAAATAAGGTCGATTTTCCTACACGCTTAGTCTCTGGTGTAATGAGGATCAGCAAAGAAGCTCAGATAACAGAAACTGCAAAAAAGCTACATTGGAACACAGTGACATGTCTTTGAAATATGAGTCAGGAGTTAAATTCGCCTTCTTCCATGTCCTTTGCTTGGTTTTGGTGCCCTGTCGCCTTTTGCTTCTGTAAACATAGACTGAGAATGAGAGATAGGCACTTAGGACAGAAAACAAAATAAATAAATGGGTTTTCATGCATCAATTTTGCGTGCATTTTATCCTATTGACTTCTGCTTGTAACAGACACTCATTAAACACTTACTATGTGTTTGATTCTGTTCAGGGAGATTCCAACTTATTAAGGAACAAATAACAGAAGTATTTGGCTCCATCAGGCTTGGTGCTTCCATTCTGAGTGTGTTTTGAGCACGGACTCGGGAATCATTTCTAAAGGAGGGATACTGAACTAACACTGGGTGCAAATGAATAGATCACATGAGGAGGAACAGCAAGAATAATAGTGGAGCCAGGCTGGGATTCAGTGATAGGGACCTAAAAACTGGCATAACTAGTTATCAGTCCATTTCAACCCAGAATATTACTGCAAATTTTCTAAGCACAGCTTGAAAAATATTGGCACGAACCATTAACTGAAGAAGGCAATTTCTCTCTCCCATGCTCCCATTCAAGAAAATGCATGACTGGTAGCATCCGACATTCTGGGCACAAGGGGGAGAAGTGAGCTCAGTTTTTTGTTGTTTTTTTTTTTTTCCTTAGACAAGAAATCTGACTTCCCTCCAGGAATTTCCCAGGAATGAACTTCATGTTTTATCTTCATCCTTTAACTGTTCTTGCATTTGCCTGCCAAGCCTGGTTCCAAGTGCTCTAAGCTTGGAGGAGCATTCCAGAAAATTTAGAGTGTAATTAACTGAAGCAGAATTCTGTAATGCATCAGAAAATGAAAATCATATTCAACAGAAGTAAAAAGAAAAAAAAAAAAAACAGAAGAATATATCCCACAAAAGGAATAGGTTCTTGTAATGCATGTGTAGTCACTAGGATAGAGATTTAATTCTCTATCATCTAAACTCAGTGAAATTACAGATGGGGGCCGTGTAATGCACAGAGCCATGGTGGTATGGAATGAAGGAAGAAGGGGTTCAATTCATCAATGGTATCCTTTTCTTGGGAGGATGGTTGCAGGTAGTTTTTAGAATCCTCTGAAACTCGTGTGCATTCAAATTTCTAGCTACTGGAAAAGCATTTTTTACAAAAAAAAAAAAAAAAAAAAAATCAGAGCAATCTGAACTTACTTGTACCTCATTTTCCTCCTCTTCTGGCTCATGTTTTGTTTTCAGAGATATAACACCGAAGTAAGACATGATGGATTATTGAGAGCTGCGAGGGATTTGATTGTTGTCAGGGGAAATGGGGGGAATGGATCTGAATGAATTCCAGGAAGCCGTGGAGCAGTAGCTAATGCCCCAGTTGGTATTCTGTTTGTTTGGAAATGATGGGTGTGGAAAAGACTTGCAAGCACTCCACTGTTGCCTGGCAATTACTCCAGGCTAAACATAGTGAGTGACAGCTTTTGGAGAGCCAAGATGTTTTTAAAAGGCTGATTGTCCAAAATGTCACATGTTGTTTGGATAGAATTTAAATTTGATGATAATAATACCTGATATGGCAGAACATATAATATAGACTCTAACAATGTTTTTTATTAACTCCAATAATTTCTTACATTGTATTTTGTTCATATTCATTCCCTCCCCATCTCCTCACAGATTTCCCCTCATCCTGCACCCTCACAACACTCTGCCCTCCTTCCTTTTTCTAAACCCACTGGATCCAATAAGTCTGCAAACAGGTAGATTTGTATGTTGTGCACAGAATTATTTTTTAAAGTATAAAACACTCACTATTGAATTATTGAGCTTAGCCTATACAAGAAATTAAAATTAGATGGAAATCAGATAAAAAGCTGTTAAACTTGCATTTAGCTCCTCGTGTGTCACCATAGCACTCAGCTGGAGAACGCATGGCATCGGCGGACAAGTGCAAAGCTCCTAAATATTTTATTTGAAACCTAGAGAGCAGAGTTCTAACTGTAGCTATGGCTCCAGGTGGGAGACTTAGCAGTCCCCACGTAGTAAAGCATTCTGTCCACTCAAGGTCAGTGTCAGTTGGAGTGATAGAAATGCTGCTGTTGCTGGCTTTCACTCAGCATCCAGGAAGGGGTGATAGACAGCAGACACAGAGGGCTTGCAAAACAGTGCATTGTCTCTCTGAGAAAGGAAACTTCCAAATGCAGAGCCCACACTGTTCTTTGATCAGCCTCTCCATCACTTTGCTTCTCACTCTGGTCTACTCTCACAAGTCCATGTGGTGACCCCAGGGGATGTTCTCTGATCCTTCTCTTCAGCATGCTGTTGCTCACATTGCTTCTAGCCTAGAAGGCTCTGCCTGCTTCACATCTCTTTGCTCTTCCAAATCTTAATCTTTTCTTTGTATTTAAAAAATAAATAAATACAATCCCATATATGGCCTCACTCTGTACCCCCACACAGTCTTCAAGTTTACTGGCCTCTCCCCTCAGCCTCTCAAGTAGATTATAGGGTGTGTGATACCTTACGTAGTGCAAATTCTGAACATCTATTTTTGAAAAGGTTTATTTTCATTTCATATGTGTATGTGTATTCCTGTTTGCATGTATGTGCACATGTGCATGTGCTGTGGATATCACTCAGTATAAATAAAATGCTGATTGGCCAGTAGCCAGGCAGGAAGTATAGGTGGGACAAGCAGAGAAGAGAATTCCGGGACAAGGAAGGCTGAGGCAGAGAGACACTGCCAGCCTCCGCCATGACAAGTGAGATGTAAAGTACTGCTAAGCCACGAGCTACGTGGCAACTTATAGACTAATAGACATGGGTTAATTTAAGATATAAGAACTAGATATCAAGAAGCCTGTTCTAGTTCTTGGGGATTTAGCTCAGTGGTAGATCACTTGCCTAGCAAGTGCAAGGCCCTGGGTTCGGTCTTCAGCTCCACATTTAAAAAAAAAAAAAAAAAAAAAAAAAAGAAGAAGAAGAAGCCTGCCATGGCCATACAGTTTATAAGTAATATAAATCTCTGTGTGTTTACTTGGTTGGGTCTGAGCAGCTACGGGACTGGTGGGTGAGAGAGATTTGTCCTGACCAAGGGCAGGCAGGACTGGAAAAAACTAACAACATGCATGCCTGGCGCCTTCTGAGGTCATAAGAGTATGCCTTATACCTGGAACTGGCATTATGGATGGTTGTGAGCCACCACGTGGGTGCTAGGAACAGAACTTGGGTCCTCTGTGAGAACAGTGAGTTTTATAATTGCTAAACCACCTCTGCATCCCTGTGTACAGAATATTTTACCTATTGTTACCAACTTGGGAAACCTCACCCTACATATACCATAAAAGTTCCCCTCAAATACCATGCCCAATAGCACTGTTTCTGGCCAACCTTGGTATAATCATAACCCTGTGCATAATCCTCCACAAATGGACACTTGGAAGAGACCTACATGATTTCATGGTTAAATTATAAGCTCACTGAGAGAGGGGACTAAATCTTTTTTTGTTGAGGTGGGGGTAGACTTTTCTTATCATGTTCAGCGTTTTTATTAGATTGCTGAGAAATCACTCTCTAAAACAGACCTTTACTTCACAACACCATAACAAAACAAAAGGAATGGCATCTATATTCCAGATAAGATCAAATTGGACTGATGATGTGGATCTATGTGGGATCCAAGGACAGATTCGATGATGCTGTGGTTACTAAATTTTATGAGGATGCTTGGCATAGGATTCCAATCCTAACCTTGGTTTCCAAAGGCCTTATATAGCCTAACTTCATTGTCTTTGATCTTCACCTTTAGTACTCATCATTTTCAACACTCCTACCCTCTGCTCCTCCCATGAAATCTCTTTTGTATAGGGCCAGGACATCCCCAGCTTATTCATTTTCTTCCTGTTGCCCATGGTGTTCTTCCAATAGATACCCATGTGGCTCACTTTCTTACCTCATTGCTCAAACCTCACATTTTCAGGGGTGCTTTCTACTTATTTAAAATTGCTGCCCCACCTCAGACATACATGTACTCTGTGTCCACACAACTTCAAAGTTCTATGTGCTTTGGGTTTTTTTCTCTTACTGACCACTGTATCAAAGGTACCAAAATAGAGTCATTCAACAAATATTCATTGAATAAATCAATGAATCCTTTAGACATGTGTACCAGGCCTTCATATATATCCAAATATCATGCTCTTTGCATTATCTTTATGTCAATGATTCAGTATCAGATCTGATAGTTAGTATGTCTTACCTGAGTCAAATGTGTTCTGGATGAGGAGTCATTTATCTTGGGCTTCATTCCTGGCTCTGCAATTCCTAATTCTAATTCTAATTACATGACCTTGGATGAGTTCACATAGTCATTCTTGGACCACTTTTTCTCATTTGTAAAAGCAGGACAAAGACACCTACTGAATCTCTAAGAGCATGACAAACACATCAACAGCCTGAAGTTCTGCAAGCATGCAAGTTGGCTATTTGTAATCTGTTATCTGTGTAAGGAACTGAGGCAACATGGCATAATGGAGTTGGATGTCAGTGTAAGACAGGTAAGGATCTGAGGTCTGTCTCAATTTCTTTTTGGCTGTATGCATCTAAGACACTTAACATGGGCTTTTCTATAAACTAGAGGACATTTAAATTCAGAATTCAGATATTAAATGAGGTGATAAGCCATGATTCAACACTTTTTTTTTTCTTTTGAGAAGGATATCTGTGTAGTGTTGACTGTCCTGGAACTTGCTCTGTAGACCAGGCTGGCCTTCAACTCATAGAGATCCTCCTGCCTCTGCCTCCCAGGTGCTGAGATTAAAGGCGTGCGCCACCACCGCCCAGTCTTCTAGAGATGCATGTTTTTCATATACTTTAACACAAATACACTTGATCACCAGTGCTGTCTTTGACTCTACGGTGTGTGGTATCTACTTCAGAAATTTTATTTGTGAAGCCAGACAGTAATTACAGTTCAGAATCTTTTTGTGTTGTGCTGACAATTGTAAGAAATTGGTCTTTCTTCCTCAATTGGGAGTGGATTTTGTCTTATAATGTGTAATATCCGTGATTTTTGTAGTTTATCTTTACCCTTGGTCTGTCTGGTGTTAAAAGAAAAAGGAAAAGTTCACAAACATCAACAACAAAATCATCCGCTGTATTCGTTTGCTCTTAATGAAAAGGCACTTTACTGGTCTGAGCCTGGCTACCTGTGTCTTTGCTTCTCATTTGCTTTTATTCTCTTGCTTTGGGGCTGGCTGTGGAAGACAAGAATAGAAGAATATCCTGGCAACCCCAGCCATTGCACTTTAGCATAATATGGTTGCTAGGAGAAAAGAACAGCACTGCACGTGAGCAAGCGGATGTGTGGCTCTGCTGCCCTGGAAGAGGCAGCAGGTTGTGCCAGAAGGCATGAGCTCAGAGCAGCAGTCTCCACCCTCCCTGCCTTCCGCCAAAGCTCATGGAAATTCAGCTATCTTATCACGCTCTCGGTCAATCAGTGCTAATATTTTATGGTCTGTTTTAAACAAACTACAAAGGCAAAGGAATAAAAAAAAAAAAAAAAAAAAAAAGACCCGTTACTAGAGATTATAATGATAATGTGACATTTGAGATTCATATTCCTTAAATGATCTATTAAACAGAAGCCACTGGCCTTCTAACAAGAGGTCATTATCCAAAAGTTATTTCTGTGTCTTGTGACTGGTTGTAAAGTTCCTGGTTTTCAATGAATAAAACTGGAAAAGAATAACCAGAGTGCCAGATGGATATTTAGAAGAAATTCTAAACACATTCACCACATGCATTGTTCCATGAAATATAGAAATTCTGAGATGGATGTACCACATTTTCATAATGATTTCTAATAACACGGTCTCATTGTATCTCATTTTATTCACTGAGCAGTTGGGGCTGCCACTCTAGAAAGTGGCAGGCCCTGTGTATCAGGGAAGGACCTAAAAATAAATATTTTCAGAAACCACAAAACAAGCCACTGATACAGTGAAAACAGACGGCCTGGTGTTTACATTGTGTTTTACTCTCTCTCAAGAGGGCACCACAGAGCTTTGGCGTTTGCAAATATTAGCATTTTAAAGAAAGTAATAGTCTGAAAAAAATATTTTAGGATCCATCCACTTAGGCCAGCTCTTAGTTTATTGGAATCCTGCACAGGCATAAGAAGCTTGTGAGAGTACCAAGAGACCATGCCCATCTGTGACATTTTGGATGTGACAGGGGCTTCAGAAGCATCTGTGAAGTATGTTGGGACACTTTTAATAAAGACCAGGGCTTCTTTCCTATCTGTTTTCATTATGTATTTGATGCACTCTGATCATGTCCATGACTCAAATGTGTGTCTCTTGCATCCTGTATCTGTGTTGTTTATACTGGGGTGGGGGGTGGCATGGAGTTGCAAGCCATAGAAACTATGGTTCAGCTCCCCTCTCTTTTCTTTTCTCTGAAAAACTGACTGACCACAGATTAGCATATGGGAAACTCTTCTAAGTGAAGAAGTGAAACCATCTGTGTGTCATTTTTCTTTCTCCCTTTGATCTGAACATTAAGAAAGGAGGCCATTACTTTCCATCGGAAGGCACTTCCATCCAAACTAAAAATGGAAGTAGGTTCTAGAATGACGCGGCCATGACTCAGTGTAAGACTTAAAATGTAAGTCATAAGGATAAAAGAGGGCTCAGATTAAAAGCCCTGAGGATTCTGATCTTAGTCTTCTCCTTTGCAGCCCAGGTCCCCGTCCCTAGGAGCGAGGTGGCAGGACAGCAGGCCTCTCTGGGTATTCGCGTTTGTGTACGTGTGTAGTTGTTTGACTTTCATGGAATGTCAGTTGTGTACCCTTTATTCCCACAGTAACGTGGAGGGGTTAGGGTTGGGGAAATAGAGCAAGGTATGACCATCAGAGTCCTCTTACTGTGTCCCGTTAGCCCCTGTCACAGTGTGGCCTGGGGCCTGGCTCTTAGGACTTATCAAGGAACCAAGTGATAAGGCAGTAGAAGAGCAAAACGCCTTCCTTCCTGTCTAAAGAAAGACACCTCCATGGGTGGCATGAGTACTAGATAATGAGTTTGCTGCTGTCTTACCACCAGGGCCCACTGCAGGTTCACAGGAAGTTACCACTAGTAGCGAATACAGGAAGTGGCTTTGGGTAAGCCTGTGCCCTGTGCCATTTTAGGAAGTAAGTATTCTTCACAATGCAAGCACATCTGCCATTACCTTTTGCCACACTCTGCATGGCCTCAGGGATTGACCTGACTGGGACCATGAGGGAATGAAGAATGCAGACACATGTAAGCTGTGCTTTCTCTGGTGAGGGGCACCAAATGCATGAAAGCAACACAGAAACTCAGCACATCTATTTTGTACATCTGAATTGAAGATAAGAGCTTATGGTATACAGTTGAACAAGCATGTTTAGCTAATCTTGGTAGGAGGTCTCTCTAGGGGAGCAGTCTCAGGCTGCTGTCATCATCCAGAGGAGGAGGAAGTTGTGGTTGGTAGTTTCTGCATACACTGTCAACATTGACAAGAGGAAGTCTTTCCCATCCTTCTGAGCCTCATCAAGGAAAGCAAGCTTTGCTATTCCATGGGTCTGCGCCCCAGGGTCCTTCACCTGGCTTTGTATGTCTGTGTCCGTAATACATATTCACTCAGGACTTCAGCCACTCTCTCTCCACACATTCACTTGAGGTGTCCTCTGCTCTCCACAACTTCTACATGAGTAACATGGTTACTGACAGAATATGTAGTAGAATGGACTCATATTTTGAAATGCAATCTAGGAAGTTGAAAACTTCCAAATTGGGCATGGTGGCTTATGGCTGTAGCCTCTGCACTCAGGAGGATGAGATAGGAAGACCACTGGCTTAAAGCTAGCACTGGGTATAGAGCAAATTCAAGGCTAGCATGGACTATCCAGGGAAGCCTTCTAACAACAAATAAAGCAAAATTTAGTTGTATGAATCGGAACATAGGAAAGCAGCTTAAGATTGTTGAAACTTAGGTTTCATTACTGTAGTAGAAAGAATATTTACCTGACATAATAAGAAATTAGTTGAGTCCAAGTAGAATTGCAAAAACATCCAGTATCTATTCATATTATACATGATTTCCTTTCCTGTGGGTGTCTGAATCCTCCTTCTGGTTCTTACATTGGAGATCAGTCAAATATTGAAAAAATTATGTTAGATTATTAGTTTGTATGTGAGAAAAGATTTCTAAAAGAAAGATAAACTGAATATAGTTACTGCCCCTTACACACACACACACACACACAGGTGGGAAGAAATGTGATCAATGTAATATAGCTATAAGAGCATGGCAGTATTTTCATACAAATCTAAGCATTAAAAACATATATATGTAAATTGTGGCCAGCAAGATGAGTCAGTAGGTAGAGGCTCTGGCTGTCAAGACTGATAGAGTTCAATTGTTGGGACCTGCATGGTAGATAACAACTTATAGAACACTGTGACCTCCACATATGCTACAGCATGTGTGCACCCATACACACACACACACACACACACACACACACTAAAAATTGTTCAAGTATATAACACTTTTGAAAAGTACAAATTGCCTAATACTCAACATAAAACTTTGATTTCTCAGATTGCTCAGGTTATTGAGTCTCTAGCTGGTTAATAAGGCTTTTAATGATCTACCTTATTCATTAAGGCATATAGCACCTTTCATTTCTTGGGGGGTAAATCTTGCCAAGTTAGTATGCATTCATATACATTCCTTCTCTATTAAAAAAGAGGATATCCTGAATATGTTTGAAAGTGTGTCCATGGTAACGGGTGGACCAAACTTTAATTCTCACTAATGGTCATGTGTAAGTGTGTGTCAGGTGCACGTTCACTGTCACTTGGCAATCCTATGTTGCTACAGCGATTGCATCCCTTATCAGCCAACCCAGCTTCTATAGTATGAATCTCTAAAAGGTCTTATTAATAAAAACAAACCCTGGGAAGCCAGGTATTGAGGTGAATTCTGAAAGATCAGAGAAGCAGAACAAGCCACAGCCAACCTCACCTCCACAACTCCTCATCCGATCCTGTTTCCTCAGACTGGAAGCCTCTGAATCCTCATCTGAATAGATCTCAGCTGAACTGCTTAAATACCTCAAAGCTTAAAAAGCTTCTAGCTCCTGATCCTCATGTCTTATATACCTTTCTGCATCCTGCCATCACTTCCTGGGATTTAAAAGCATGTGTCCAGTATGGCCTTGAACTCACAGAGATTGGGATGGATCTCTGCCTCTGGAATGCTAGGATTAAAGGCATGTGCTACCACTGTCTAACTTTGATGTTTAATATAGTGGCTGTTCTATTCTCTGACCCCCAGATAAGTTTATTGGGGTACAAAATATATCAACCCAAGTTTCATTTTAGGGAGTGAGAGACAATATCAGAAACCTTTGCATGAGGCCATGAGGTGTGTGGCTTTGAATCAAGACATTTCATAGGAAAAATATTTATAAATTTGAGAGATTAGTGCAGACTGCTGTTTATTAGCCAGTGGTCATTCCTATATCTGTGATAATCTGTGACATGAAATATCTATTTGACACATCTCCTGTTACAGAAAAGAAATGGAAAATGACTGACTCTTGTGGTGTGTGTGTGTGTGTGTGTGTGTGTGTGTGTGTGTGCATGTGTTCCTAAATTAGGGGATCCTAAGTTGACCCAGTAGCCCACTAGCATCTTGTACATTTCTTCACACAAGGCTGTTGGCACCATGAAGACTATTGTATTATATTCTTGCTTGTATTTTTTGCACCAAAAGCAAAGAATATATCTAGCAAATACTAGCTAGGTGGCTGTGGTAGGTCCTTATTGGTGAGCAGTGTTCTAGAGGCCTGCCACTATTGTATCCAAATGTTAAGAACTGAAGCAATTTGAGTTATGATGTTTGTAAATAAAGATGAATATTTCTTTTGGACTCCAAATGGTAGTGTTTTCCCATATGAAGAACTCAACATCTTTTCAATGACTCAACAGATATGAGCAATATGTATAGAATTAGATTGTTTATTTTCCAGCAGTAAAATTTGGAAAATGCTATTTTGTCTGTCAGGTTGATATCTTTTTTTCTTAAATGCTTGTTTCAAAGAATTGCCTGGAGTAGTTTTAGACACTGAATTCTGTGTCTCTGGAGTCCAGTGTGTGTGATATTCAGTTATACTAAAGATTGAATTACTACATGGTTTCATCTCCTTAGAGTCATCATACCTGGCATTAAATTTCAAATCATTCTTTTAATTGCAATATTTCCCAGAACACAAAGTCAAAATATCTGAAGTTGTGAGCATAATAATATTTTAGCAATATAATAATATCACTATTACATGATACACAATAATAATTTAGTAATTTGGCTCCTGCCTTTTAGCTACTGTTCATCCACTCACTGCTTCTGTATAAATATCTAGTATGTGGTGGCCAAAATCTACCTCATGTACCCCTTTTAACAGCTGTCTTCAGCACCAGAGAATCTTCCATTATGGTTTCTCACTATCTTTCAGGGTCTCTAAATCACTTGCTGAGAACTGATGAGAACTGAATTTTACAAATGATATTTACTCATAAAGTTGAAGCCAATTAAATTTGCATTTTCTCCATATTGCTTTAAAAATATGACTAATTCAGGAATTTCTGTACATTAAATTCTTAAGTTAAATTTTTACAGATACCCCTGAAATTTTACATTATTAATATTATAATATCTAGAGATAAATATTGATTTATTTTATCTGTGAAAATTATGTTAACCCCCAAATTATATTTATCTGTGAACGTACTGGTTATAAAATGATTTAAGAATTTTTAACTAAAGTGTGGTTGTTTGAATATAAATGGCCCCCATAGACTCATGTGTTTGAATGCTTGGCCATAGGGAGTGGCACTATTAGGAGGTGTGGCCTAATTGGAGTAGGTGTGGCCTTGTTAGAGGAAGTGTGTCACTGTAGAGGTAGGCTTTTAGGTCTCATATATACTCAAGCTCTGCCCAGTATAATAGACTTTTTCTGCTTGCTATCTGTGGCTCAAGATGTAGAACTCTCAGCTCCTTCTCCAGCACCATGTCTGCCTGCATGCTGCCATGGCCTGTCATGATGATAATGGACTGAACCTCTGACACTATAAACCACCCCCCAATCAAATGTTTTCCTTTATAAGTGTTGCCATGGTCATGGTGTCTCTTCACAGCAACAGAAACCCTAACTAAGACAAAAAGTAAAATTATTTGTAGAGTTTTCATAGATAATAAAACCTGGTATGCTATTTGGAAAGGATACAAGCCTTGTACTTAAAATAGCTGTCTATACCCAGGTAAAGAAGGGAGGAGAGAGAATGAGGAGAAGAAAACTAGAGACCTCCTGCCATTTTTTCTCCCATAGATTGATGATGTAATTTTCAAGTCACCACCATACCAAGAACATTCAAAGCACTAGAAGAAAAATCAGAAAATGAGTTGAAATGACAGTGAGGATTATCTTTTAGTAACAGAGTCACCCGTCCTGAAAGTGTTTGATGCTCTTAATGCATTCTGCATTTGATTTTCAAAACTAATAAGGACAAATGTAAAAGTGGAAAAGCAAAAGGACAAAGTCTGCACATTATTAATACAATGGAAATACCTTTTTAAGTATTGATTTCAAATGCATATCACTTACATAGTTTAACATGCTTACTGAAAATCATGGATGTAGCTGACATGTGTTGGAAGAGTGCATACAGAACCCTTTTCCTTGATGATGCCCAGTGTTACATAATTGTTCTTATAGAGTACACTTCAATGCATTTCACATTATGACTTTTTGAACTCAGACCAATCCATGAGGGTATTGGTTGAATCCTAGTGGCACAGATGAAGAAATTAAGACTCGATACATTTAACTGATGTGCACTGTTGACACTGTGGTTTACTTTTTGGGACAGGTGTTGGAGCCCATTAGGTTTCCTTGTGGCTATACCCAGAAGAACTGCATAAGAGGTTGAATGGACCATGGGCCTGGGTACCAGATGGCTTTACCTAGCAAGGGGGAGGTCTTTTGCTCCACCCCCCTGGCACTATTGTAAAAAGACCTTTGGAATAAAGTTCTGGGCCCATTTGGATAAGGATCCAAGCCCACCCGAGTTTATCCTGTGTTTTCTCTCCCCTCTTTATTTCTTTCTTTTTTTTGGGGGGGGGGGGAGTTTCCGAGACAGGGTTTCTCTGTGTAGCTTTGCGCCTTTTCTGGAGCTCATGTGGTAGCCCAGGTTGGCCTCGAACTCACGGAGATCCACCTGGCTCTGCCTCCCGAGTGCTGGGATTAAAGGCGTATGCTACCACCGCCCGGCTTTATTTCTAACTAAGCCTCTTATCCCTCATTCCTCAAGAGTTCCTGGAGTAAATAAACGTGGGGGCTTGTCTTTTATAGACAGGTAAGGCTGCTGTCTAGATTTGCTGGCTCTTTAGACTAAGCATCTTTCTACTAGATCTCTTTGAGTCTTCAGAAAGCGGTAAACTAGAATCCACTATATTTTTATTCCAAGTCAGAAACATGTTGAACAGGTGTCTGTATCTCCTTGTTGTCTGTTTGAGTTGTTTGTCTTAACCACTAATTACCTTCCTCACATGGGCCCCAGTATCCTCACCACACATCCCGGTGTTTCTTCCTCATCTTTGGACACAGATGAAGAATGATCACAATTAACAGTGGGTCTCTTGCCTAGTAGTCAAAGAACTCACGGCCTATAAAGTGAACTTCACTGGTAAAAAAAGAAATATGAATCAAACTGGTATATGCTGCATTGACTTAGAAAGGGGCCCACCATCCTTGGGACCATGCAGTTGTGCCTGGAGAAGAATGTATTTCAGAGATATTGAAACAATCATATAATTCCTAAAGAAGTTCACCTGCCTGTGAGTAGCATGAATGCACCATCAAAATATTGACAGGTAGATAATACTCAGACCTAGAAAACATTAGGTGTGCAATATTTTTTTACTTAAAAATGGCTTGCAGAAAGTATTTAGTAATAGGATCTAAGACTAATTAATATTGACAACAATATTTCTTAAATAACATCTTCATGTTGTTCGGGCTCTTCAAGTTACTTGTAGACTTTGTCAGAGTGTCTCACACCATACAGGGAAAGTTGAAATTCAATACTCTGAGACCCAGAGTCCGGGAGCTGCTTAGCTCATCCTGCATCACCTTTTATGAGTCTTCAAATGAAAGCAGATCCTGAAAAGAGATTAAAAGCATGACTGCATCTGTGGCACATGCCTCTTGGGGTAATCTTGAGGAATGCACAGCAGAAAAACACATTTAAGATGTGAGTCAACAACTCAGTTCATATATAAAAATATATGAACTGACTATATATATGTGTGTATTTAACTATACACACACACACACATATACAGAGAGAGAGACAGACAGAGAGAGAGAGAGAGAGAGAGAGAGAGAGAGAGAGAGAGAAATACGCTTGGAAGTTGGAAGTCAGAGGATGACTTAAAGGTATCAATTCTCTTCTTCCCCTATGTGGGTCCCAGGAATTGGACTTGGATCATAAGGCTTGGTGGCAAGCACCTTCATCCACTGAGCCAAATTACTAGCTCTGAAGGGTAGTTCTTAAACACAATAGTGTCACTCCTATTGGATGGTGTCCCAAGCCCATTCAGCTCCAGACCCTGAACAACTGTGCATTCTTTATTCAAATGTCAGAATTAGTAAAAAACAAAAACAAAAAACAGGACTAGAAGAATGCATGAAAACAGGAGATATTCCGTGCCAAAAGGACCACACTACCAAGAAGTGCCTCTAGAATACTAACAAAAAAGGCTGCATATTCCTCAGGAGGTCTCAGCAAAACAGACATAAAAAAAAAAAAACAAACAAACAAACAAAAAAAAAAACTATGTCCAAATCCAAAAACAAGAACTGCTTTAATTGTCTTAAGGGAAAGTTACCTTAGAGTTCACAGCTACCATGGACTCACACTCACATGGTAGAAGGAGAGAACGGACTCCTGCAAGTTAACCTATGACCCCCACCTCTCTCTCTCTCTCTCTCTCTCTCTCTCTCTCTCTCTCTCTCTCTCTCTCACACACACACACACACACACACACACACACACACACACACACACACACATAATCCATTTTATTTTATTTTTCTAAGACACTGTTGCTCTATGTAACAGCTCTGGCTGTCCTGGAACTCACTCTGCAGCCCAAGCTGGCCTTGAACTCACAAAGATCTGCCTGCCTCTGCCACACAAGTGCTGGGATTAAAGACATGCAGCACCACCACCAGGCACGTAATACAAATTTTAAAATGAGTACCCATAAACTGAAAAAGTAGATTTTACTTCCATATTTTTTCAAGAGGAAAAAATGCAAAAGTAATATTTTGAAATTTTTTATTTTTATTTCCTTTTATTGAAAAGAAAAAATTTTCTCACATAATAGATCCTGATTATGGTTTTCCTTCCCTATACTTTTCCTAGTTTCTCCCACCTCCCCTACCATCTGGATTCATCTTCTTTCTGCCTCTTATTAGAAAACAAACAAGCTTCTAAGGGATAATAATAATAATAATAATGTAATATAAAAACTAACACATTGAAATTGGACAAAACAAACAGAAGTAAAAGAACCCAAGAAGGCAAAAGACACAGAGACCCACTCATTCACACACTCAGGAATCCCATAAAAACACTAAATTGGAAGCAATAATATATACACAAAGAATCCGTGTGGTAAAAAGAGAGAAAATAGATAAATAGAATAAAATTTTAAAAATAATTGGGTCTGGAAAGATGGCTCAGAGGTTAAGAGCACTGACTACTCTTCCAGAGGTCCTGAGTTCAATTCCCAGCAACCACATGGTGGCTCACAACCATCTGCAATGAGATCTGACGCTCTCTTCTGTATACATAATAAATAAATAAATCTTTAAAAAAATAATGATATAAAAATTTTAAACAAGTAAAAGACCTGACATGACATTGTAAGACAAGGAACCCCTAAAGGTGCTGTGGAGCTCATTTTCTGTTGGCCATCTACTTCTGAGCATGTAATCTACCCTTAAGAGTAATTTATTGCCTCAGTGAGACTCCCTTGGAGGAAACTAAATTTTTATTTGCAAGTGGTTATCAATTGGAGGTTGTTTCTGGTTTAGGGAATGTGGGCATGAGTCCATTTCTCCTTTCAGTTCTAGGTCCCCTCTAGTGCAGACCTGTGCAGGCCCTGTGCATGATCATGGTGATTTAGAGGGCCTTGTTTCCTTGGTGTCCTCCATCTCCCTGGCTCTTACACTTTTCAAATTCCTCTTCCACAGTGTTCCTTGAGTCCTCAGGGGAGGGATTTGATGGAGACATCCAAGCAGGATGAGTGTTCCAAGGTCTCTCACTCTCTGCATGTTGTCTAGCTGTGGGTCTCTATTTGTCCACATCTGCTGGAGGTAGACACTTCTCTGATGTTGGCTGAGCAAGCATGATAGATGGATGGATGGTGGGTGGATGGGTGGATGATGGATGGATGGGTGGGTGATGGGTGGATGGAGAGACAGACTTTTAAGACTTGTTCTTGCATGATAGGATGTTTCTTATTGTTATGAGTATTTTTGTTTTCAAAACTTTGTCTAATAAACATTTCCAGGTTTTTTTTTTTAACATATCCACACTTTAAAACCTTTTTTAGGTGAGAAAAAAGCACTTAATTCAAATACCCAATGTAATTAACTACTTTATTGTATCAGATTACAAAGCAGCTCAATGGGGACAGCATACTGTATATTTACTAATAAATGTTAAGGAATGTTGCCTCTAGCATCTTTCTTAGTTTGAATAATTATGAAAAGACCAAACTATAATGAACATCAAGTCAGACTAACAGATGAAGATATCAGAGCTCCCTCCTTTGCAAGAGTCTGATGAATGTATCCATTATACAGTGATGGGCACTGCTTCGTCAGTTTGTCAAGCCACAGAATGACTAAAACTGGGCCAGTTTTCATTTCAAATCTACATTTTCTGTGTTCCATTATCAAAGTTTTCCTCAAGGATACAATTTAGGAGCTTGAATTTTATTTTATATGCATCTTTGTTCTTTATTATATATAAACTTTTGTAAATATTAATATTGCACACACACACACACACACACACACACACATACTTTCATGGAGCTGGGAGATTGCTCAATGGCTAAAATGCTTGTTGCGTAAGTGTGAGAACCAAAGTTCTCATCCCCAGAGCCCACATAAATGCTGGGTGAGCATGGCAGCACACTTGTAATTCCAGCCTCAGAAGGTAGAATTGGGATCACCAAATCAAGCTGGCTAGCAAGACTATTCATATTGGCAAACTTGGGGTTTCATTGAGAAACCTGTCCTCAATGAATAAGGTGAAAGAAGGATTGGAGGTAATTCTTAACATTAACCTTGAGTCTCTACATGTATGTGTGAACACATGCACACCCCATACACCTATACACATTAGTGGGCCCACAGACATGCAGACATGCATACACACACATGCATATCACACACATGAAAATGAAATAGATATAAATTGTTTATATATATTATATATATGGTATATATCTATATATTTTATAAATAACACATATATATTATATATCTATATATTTTATAATTTATATAAATTTGTATAATATAAAATTTGTAGGTTTATATATTTTAAGAACTATTATTTTAATAATTATATATTTAATTATAATGATATTATAATCATATAATTTAATATGTGAGTTTATCATTAACAGAAGTAATATGAAATTCATAATTTTTATGATTATATATCTATATATAATTATTTCCAGAACCCAAATATGATACCTAACATGAGTGGAATACTATAGTAGCTGTGGTTTCCTCCACATGGTCATGAGTACATTATGCATCGTGGTGATTGTGGTATCATTTCTATGTTAAAAAATAGACTGTGTACTTTTTCTTCATTGTGACTGATGTGTAGACTGGTTTGTTGGTGGTAAATGCAATCAGTGACCACTGATGCTCTGTGTCACCCTAGGACACAAAAGCAATTTCTCTCATTCGTAGTATTGACCTTCAGATACTCTGTGAGCTGTGGAATATATAATTAAAGCACTGTACCCAAATGAGTTCTCAAAATCAACTCTGTGTGAATACAATGAATCACCCAATCCTGACATCCTGTATGCTTTTATATTGTCAATTTTCTCCTAATTAAGAAAAACAGAGCTGGATGGTAATGGCTCATTTGGTGATTAAACCCATAAAATAACTCTTGAAACAATTATTTTAGTAGTAGTCAGAGGAATACCTGAAGCCTATGACTTAGTGGGGTTATAATTATCCTATAAGAATCACTTTCTGCCAGACACACAGAGATGCATGTGCATCCTCAGATATCTACTGAGTTTTCCAACAGTGAAAGAGACCAAGATAAAAGGTCAGAAGCCTCTTGAACCACCATTTTTCTAGGAGAGCCCCCTAAATACTCTTTTAAACCACCATGATCCACATATTAATCTCATATGTGTTGCTAGAACACTTAAGCTGTATTTTCAAACACTCAATCTCTTGGGTTTTGTTAAGGAAATTTTGTAAAGGACAGGGAAATAAACTGGCTATTAAAATATAGAATAAGGGCTGGGGAAATAGGCCAGTGTCCTTATTTGGGTTACTACTGCTATGATGAAACTCCATGATCAAAAGCAAGTTGGGGAAGAAAGGGTTTATTTGGCTTATGCTTCCACATCCATAGGCTATCACAGAAGGAAGTCGGGGCCAGAACTCAAACAGGACGGGAACCTGGAGGCAGGAGCTAATGCAGAGGCCATGTCGGACTGCTGCTTACTGGCTTGCTCCTCATGGTTTGCTCAGCCTGCTTTCTTATAGAACCCAGGACCACCTGCCCAGAGGTGGCACCACCCACAATGGGCTGGGTCCTCCCACATCAATTATCAAATAAGAAAGCAAGCTTGTCAACAGCCCAGTCTTATGGAGGTCTTTTCTCAATGGGAGTTTCCTCCTCTCAGATGACTTTAGCCTGCATTGAGTTGACACAAAAGCAGTTAGTATAGTCAATGTGTAAAACATTTGCCACATCAAGTATGAGGCCTGAGTTCAGATCACCAGGACCCATAGAAAGCCAGGAACCCCAGTGAACATGTCTATAATCCCTGTGCTCCTTAGGCGTGATCAGAGATCAAGACAGGAGAATGCCTGGAAGCTCCTGACCCAGCCAGTCTTGTTTATGCAGCACTGAGCATTAGACATGCTGGACCACATAAGGCAAGACATGAGTCTCTGTCTTCTCTCTCTGCCTGTCTCCCTTTCTCTGTCTGTCTCTCTCTTTCTCTCTCTCTGTCTCCCTCTCTGTCTCTCTGTCTCTCTATCTCTCTCTGTCTGTCTCTGTCTCTCTGTGTCTCTCTCTGTCTTTCTCTGTCTCTCTGTCTCTGTCCCTCTATCTCTATCTGTCTGTCTCTGTCTCTCTCTCTTTCTCTCTCTCTCTCATAAGAGGCTGGAGATGCTTAGTGAAATGCTAAGTAAGCATACTGTCCTGAGGTCAATCTCCAGCACGGTATAAAGAGCCAGGTACAGTGGCATGCTTCTGTAATGCCAGGACTAACATCATCTAGCTAAGATGAGAATACGATTTAGTCTGTTGTAGCATGAAACTTAAAGAGTCTTGTTAATAAAAAACAAACCCAGGGCCAGTTATTGTGGTGAATGCTGGAAGATCAGAGAAGCAGAACAAGCCACAGCTACCTCACCTTGCCAGTTCCTCAGCTGATCCTTTTTCTGCAGACTGGAAGCCTCTGAGTCCTCATATCTGAATGGATCTCAGCTGAACTGTGCTGCCTAAAAGCTTAACCAGCCTCCAGTTCCTCGCTCTCATGCCTTAAATACCTTTCTGCTTTCTGCCATCACTTCCTGGGATTAAAGGCATGAGTCACCATGCCTGGCTGTTTCCAGTGTGGCTTTAAACTCAGAGATCCAGACGGATGTCTGCCTCTGGAATGCTAGGATTAAAGGTATGTATGACACCATTTTCTAGCCTCTGTATCTAGTGGCTGTTCTGTTCTGTGACCCCAGATATGTTTATTAGGGTGCACAATATTTTGGGGAACACAATACCACCAGTCTGTGGCCTCAATTAGTCAACACATCTACTTTGTCATCTCTCACTTTGCTAGAATAAAGCTTTTGGTGTTGAGATTTAGCGCATACTATAGCAGTTTGGTTCTCCCAGCTCCAAGGTCAAGAACATAGACTAGTAATTGAGGATTCTTTACTAGCTTGTTTCTCTCTTCTCCTTCATCAATATTGTCCAAAAGTTAATGGACTGTGTCCATGAAATCAGTGCTAATGGCCTCATTTCCATAAAACAACTCACCATTCTGCCAGCTTTTCCTTTTGCATGCTTCCCTGCAGGAAATGAACCATCGGTTACAAAATAAAAGGAAACTAGAAAATATTTATTTCCCATTGATACCACATGAGCATTGCTCTGTTTTTAGCATCTTTAACAGAAGGAAACCTTGAAACATATTATTCAACTATAATTATTTTCATAAATAGGTTTCCTGAAGACTGGTAAAGAAAACTGTCCTAACCTCATTATAGGATTTGGATGCACACTTACCTAGAGATGCGGGTTTATGCTGGTGGAGACAGAGGGTGGAGTAACGTTCTTTGGAGTCTTCCCCAAGTACCAGGCTAACAATAAGGTGAAACTCACAATTCAAGAGAGAGAATTGTAAACCAAATATTTGCAAGGATTAACAGTGGGCAGGAAACAGCTCAAACTCTAGATAGCCAGAACAATTAGGAAATTCACAGTAGCTGCCTACAGCACTGGATGGAGTGATATACTCCAGATCCATACTAGTAAATCTGAAAAATGGGCCTTAATGGATCCTGTTGATCTCTCTGTACGTAGCTTAGTAGTCCACCAAAGCAAAAACCAACTCCTACCATAACTTGGGTTTCAACCATCAATATCTGATGTAAAATTACTAGATAGGTAAAAAACACAATAAAGATGCCTGGTGGTGGTAGTGGTGGTGGTGCACATTTTAATCCCAACACTCGAGAGGCAGAGGCAGGTGGATCTCTGAGTTCCAGGACAGCCAGGGCTACACAGAGAAACCCTGTCTACAAAAACAAACAAACAAACAACCACAGTAAAGTATGATTTGTATCCTGAAACTGAAGAACTATCAACCAATGGGACTGTCACCAGCCAGAGATGATAGAAACAGTAGAAAAGTGTTAATGTCATCATTATAGAAATGCTGGTGAATTTGGAAGAAAATTTGTATACAACCAGAAGCTAAATCACAGTTACTTAATTTAAGACAAACAAACAAAAAACAGTGCCACAGTCAAATAAAATCACTGTATTGGCTTAACAGGAAATTAGATTACACAATTAAAAATAAATAAATTTAAAAATTGACCAATGGTTCTATCCAGCTTAAAACCCAGAAAGAAAAGAAATTGAAATAAAAATTCAAAGGTCTCTACTCTGTGTTAAGTCACATGACGTACACATAGCTGAAGCTCCTGAATCTGAAAGGAATGCATAAATAAATATTTGAAGGAATGATGGTGAGCACATTTTCCAGCTTGATGAGTTTGGAAGCCTCGGTTCCAATTTGAACCATACTACATTTACTATAAAAATTATTATAAGAACTGATAATAAAAGGAAAGTTTAGCATAGCCAAAATATATTCATGTTCACAAATGATATGTACATGAGAATAAAAGAAGATAACTATAAAGTTCACAGAAATACTTTGAAAGCCATGAGAGGGCGGAATAACCATTGGAGACACACACAGAAATGACCCACAGTCATTGCCCATGCCCCTGTCTGTGTGGGAAAGCTGATAAAGGTTGAGATAGAGTGTTACTTGCTCAGCCATAAAGAAAAAGATAGTATGCAGGAACCTGGAGCAATACCAAAAGATTTTCCAACATAGTAAAAATTTGAGGTTTCATTTTTTTAATATTTATTGGTTGTTTAAAGCAAATACATTAACATCATATGAAAATAAAATATATAGCAGTTTCAGCATAAAAAAGCAAGTCATATGAACTAGACTTCAGGAAGGGAGTGATGAAGAGGTGGGGGGAATCGGTAATAAGGAGAAAGATGTCAGAGTTAAGACTCTGTGTATCAGAGCTGGGCTTGTGATAGCGCACTTGTCCACCATGTGCAAAGCCCTAGCTTCTTTCCAACGGTAACCACATCCAGGTCAATGATCATTTAAATATAGTTTTCATTCCTTCTGGAAGACAGTGATTGTCAGCCGATATATACAAGACGTGACTAATATATATATGTGATCTAATAAAAAGTCATATTAAAAATTAGGTCCAAATAAAGATGAAATGAATTAACAAAAGCACATGGTGGAATTAATAACTATAAGAAATTGGAAGGAATGTATCATTATCAGAGATATAAACGTGAGAATTAACAATATACACAAGAAAAAATCCAGACATTTAGCTAATAAGACTCAAATGATGATATGTAGATCCAAGATACCCAAAATAGGGCTCACATGTAGCTCAGTTAGTTGGTAGAATTCTACAGAAACTACAATAACAGGAGGAAATGGGAAAAATTGAAGTGTTAATATTTCTTTCTGAATAATAGAGTAGATGGAAAATCAGGAAAAAAAAAAAAACTTTAAAATATCACCAAACAATTTAATTGTAGTTCAACAACCTGTACTACAATGTAGTGAAATGTAAAATATTTCTAAATCCTCTGAATATTTATTAGGATAGAACATACAGTAAGCCATATTTTGGGGGTGGGGGGGTTGAGACAGGATATCTTTGTGTAGCCTTGGCTATCTTGGAACTCACTCTGTAGACCAGGCTGGCCTCAAAATCACAGAAATTCATCTACCTCTGCCTCTTGAGTGCTGGAATTAAAGGCCTGCACCACCACTGCCTACCCATAATTCAATTTTTATTAAATAGAATGTCTAAGTGTCTAAATATGCACAATTATTCTTATTCTAAAACAGACTTAGATTGGAAATTGGTGGTAGAAAATTTCTGAAAAATGAGCGAATATTCAGGAATCAAACGTGACTCTAGTGAATAAACCAATGGATCAGTGAATAGAAGAGACCAGGGCTGGAAAGATGGCTCAACCGTTAAAGGCTAGGCTCACAACAAAAAAATATAAAATAGAAGAGACCACAAGGCACATTAGAAAGTGTTTTGAACTGGTAATGAAAACACAACACATCATAGTTTTTATAATACAGCCAACATAGCATTCAGAACCCAGCCCAGCTCAATTAGCTAACTTCCTAGCATAGGCGATTCAAAGAAGGAAGCATATTCAAAATTAGTAGAAGTGAGGAAATAACAAAGATGGCAGAAATCCCTGAAGATAGAAAATGAGCACACTAAAACTGATGGACGGAGAGAAAAGAGGAGAGAGGAGAGGGAGAAGGAGGAAAGAGAAAAGGAGAGGGAAGAAGAGGGCCAGAAATGACCAAGATCACAAATAACGATATTAAAAAGAGAGAGCATCATTCTGGTTCATGATTTAAATAATAAAGTAATAAGGGGATGCCGTGAACAATTTTAGTTTGATGGGCAGCTTAAATAAAATGAAAAAAAAATCCCTTAAAGTCACATGGCAAAGGAACAAAAACTAAAAGTGCTTCTATGTGGTGTTGAGTCTATAACCTCCTACAAATCAAGCCTGACTACATGGTTTCTATGCCTTCAATTACATAAAGAAAGAGTGTGGTGGTTTCAACGAGAAATGTCGCCCATAGACTCACACATTTGAGCACTTCATCTCCAGTTGGTGGTGCTGTCTAGGGAAGTTTAGAAGGTGTGGCCTTGCTGGAGGAGGTTGTCACTGGGGTTGGGCTTTGAAAGTTTAAAGCCTTTTTGCATGATTTAGAGTTTACGTGCTCTGCTTCCTACCCGTGATTGGGTCGTGATGCCACAACATCCTGTTCCAATCCCCAGGCCTGCTGCTTGCTACCACACCTCCCAGGCCAGGGCAGACTCTCAGCCCTTTGGAACTGTAAGCCAAATCGAACTCTGCTTTCAGTCACATTGCTTAATCACAGCAACAGAAGAAGGAACCTTTCAGAAGATGAAAGACCGCTTCTCAACTCGTTTTATGTGACTATCAAAACCCTTTTATTAAAACTAAATTAAAAAAGAGAGAAAGCTGCAGATTACTTTTCATCACATAACCAGAAGTAAAAATCCCTTTCATACATGTTAGCTATTCATATTCGACAATATACAGAAAGCATAGCACCTGAGGATGAAGCAGGACTTGTACTGGACTTAGTTGGTATCTGAAAGTCAGTTCATTTAATTTACTATATTAATACCATCAAAAGAAGTCACAATCACATCAATATACATACACAACAAGAAAATCTGATACCCAATTGTGATTAAGAATAAATTAATTAACAAAAGAATAGAAGAAAATTCTCTCACCCAACAACTAAATTTCTGTTAGGGGTTGGAGAGACGGCTCAGTTGATAAAGTTTTTGCTGCGCAGACATGAGAACCCAAGTTTAGCTCTCCAGCACCCACATAAAAGCCAGGGACAGTTACACCTATAATTTAACATTGGGAAGGTAAACAGTGGAGGATCCCTGTAGATCAGTGACCAGACAGCCTAGTGGAATCAGGGAACTCCAGGTCCAGTCTGTTTTAGTTGGGTTTCTATCGCTGTGAAGAGACACTATGACCATGGCGACTCTTATAAAAGAAAGCATTTAATTGGAGTTGGCTTATACTTCAGAGATTTAGTCCATTGTCATCATGGCATAGTGGAAGCATGGTGGTATGCAGGCAAACATGGTGCTGGAGAGGTAGCTAAGAGTTCTACATATGGGAGTTTGGAGAGATGGCTCAGTAGTTAAGAGCACTGACTGTTCTTCCAGAGGACCTGGGTTCAACTCCCAGCACCCACATGGCAGCTCACAGCTGTCTACAACCCCTGTTCCAGGGGACCCGACACCCATGGCAAAGCACCAATGCACATAAAATAAATAAATAAAAATTTAAAAAAGAGTTCTACATAGAGATCCCCAAGCAACAGGAAAAGAGAGTGAGGCAGCAGGCTTGGCTTGAGCTTCTGAAATGCCTACGTCCAGCCGCAGTGACACACTTCCTCCACCAAGGCCACAGCTTCTCCAGCAGGGATGCATCTCCACATAGTACCACTCCCTAAATGACCAAGCATTCAAATATATGAGCCTATTGGGGCCATTCTTATTCAAACTACCACAGTGTCTCAAAAAGTAAGGGGGAGAACAATAGAGGAAGACACTTACCATGGACCTCTGGCCTCTATGCTCACACACACAGGTGCACACACAAGCCTTCAACCAACAGTGCAACCGAAATTCATCTTTTTCCGCTTCTTCTCAACAGTGTCTTACATGTTCACTGCAATAGGACAGAAAAAGAAATGCAGATGGGCTAAAGGAAACAATATCTAGAAGATACAGTTTGTGTACAGCAGCCTAAGAATACCGCAAAAAAGGAACTAAAGCAAATCTACTAACAGCTCATAGAAACGTATCATTTTGTAGCTGAGAGGTGGTGGTGGCACATGCCTTTAACTCCAGCACTTGGGAGGCAGAGTCAGGCAGATCTCTGAGTTGAGGCCAGCCTGGTCTACAGAGTGAGTTCCAGGATAGCCAGGACTACACAGAGAAACCCTCTTGTGAAAGACCATAAGTAAATAAATAAATAAATGTTATTATTGTTTTAAGAACAGTAGCTGGATCTTTCTGTGGGAATGATTAGAACCCAGGACCCGTGTGTGTTCTTTCTCCTGCAAAGTGTCATTTGTTCTAAGACACTTCAGAGCAAAGATCCAGGAAAAGTACCTTAAAAATCAGGAGGCCATGTGAATAATTATAACTTGTAGTAGAAACATTTCAATGAAACATTTTAGTGGAACATTTTGATTTTTATGGACTTGTGTTTTACATTTTTCATTTCTCTTATGTTGCAAATGTTGGTTTCTAATGCTACATTTACATATTTTAACATACGTAATGAAATAAATTGGTTCCATAACAATATTCCTTCTAACAAAAGCCCTACTAAGTGATGCTTAAGATTTCATTGAGTTATCCCACCATAGATGTATAGTGCTTAAAAATTACCTGGATGTATTCTTATGTGTACTGTTGTTAATTTGTTAGATTTGTTTTCTGTTAGGTTTGTTTGTTTATTTGTTCGTTTATTTATTGAGACAAGGTTTCCATAAGTAGCCCCGGCTGTCCTGTAACTCACTACATAGACCAGGCTGGCCTCAATCTCACAGAGATCCACCTTCTTCTGCCTCCAAAGTGCTGGAATTAAAAGCATTCACCAGCACTAGGTTTATGACTCTATTTAATTTTGTAGTTTTTATTTATTTTTGAACATGAGAAACCAGGCTCAAAAATGAAGTTAATGAATGTAAAGAGTTGTTTTCTGAGAACTCTGCTTCTAACGCCCCCAGTTTCTTCTGTTTCGGTACAGCGATCCTTGTGGTGCTGGTTTCTCCTCTCGGTGTCGTTTTTTATAAAAGTGGGCAAACTTTCATGCATGCATGTTTATGTGTATGTGACACGTGTGTCTCCTTTTGATTTTCTCGTTTCTAGACACTCTAAAGGACATCTTCTACATATACTAAAGGACACTGCTCTTCTTCCCTTGTGCACATTAACACATGGGCTAGGAATGATTCCACACTGAAGGGAGGGGGAGATGGGAAGGGTAGGGAGGCTCCTGACTCCCACAGAAGTGAGAACTTCTAGTAATAATCCATGCACACACACATACACACAAAGAGGCACAAACACACACATACACAAGTGCATCCATACACACATACACATTCATACATACACAGACACACACATACACAACACATACATATATACACAGAGAAACACAGATGCACTCACACACAGACACACACATGTTAATACACACACATACACCCCCCATACATACACACACACATATGTATACACACCCACACACACAAACACACACAGACACCCACACACATACACACACAAACTCTCTCTCACACACATAGACACATATACACAGAGACAAATATACACACACATGCACATAAATAGATACACACACACACATCTGTTTTTGTTTGAGATGGTTTCTCACTATGTAGCCCTGACTGTACTGAAACTCCCAATGCAAACCAGACTGTCCTTGTAACACACAGAGATTCCATCGGCCTCTGCCTCCCTAATTCTGGCATTAAAGATGTGCACTTCCACATCTGGCCAGGATAGGCATGATTGTAACTGTGACAATTAGTCACATGCCCAGTTTAAAAGGTTGGCATCTTGCATGACAGTGTACATCACTTGTTACTGCCTCCCAGTCAAGAAGCCATGGTAAGTTGGGCTTGTTTCTTTCAGAGGCAGCATTACTAGGCTATAGTAAGCAGTCTCACTTCGTGGAGTTGCCAGGAGTACGGGGTGACAGTTAAACAAAATCCACACAGCAGGGAAAATGATTTGGCTAACACTACCCACAGAACATATACCATAGTTTCCTCAACCAGCCCTCATACTGATGGACATCTGGGTTTCTTCCAGCCTTTCATCTCAGTGAACAAGGCATTGTGTAACTGTGAGCTGAGCTGTTTCACACTTGCGGCAATGAGTGTTCACAGTAGATTCCTGGAGGTGGAGCTGGCTGTATCAAAGGGTCCATGCACACAGCCTTATTCCCTCTGCAAGGGTGGAAAAGTTTTGCCATCTCTCCTACAGTTGTGAAAACTCATTCTTGATACCAGCTTTTCTATTGGGGGGGGGGGGGGAGGTGTTGTCCAGATCACGAGTCTTGCATCGTGTTTAAAACACGGTGCTTCAGTAAGCTCTCTTGAGAACTTGCTTTATATACAAGGCTACATTTCATTTCTTTTGCTAAATTGCACTTTATTTGCATGTGGGGCATGTGTGAACTGGTTAGAAGACAAATTTCAGGAGTCACTTCTCTCTTTCTTTCCACTGTGTAGGACCCAGGGAAACAACTCAGGTCGTGAGGCTTGAGATCAAGCCCGGTTACTCACTGCACTATCTTATCAGCATGACTCAATGTCTTTTGCTTAATTATTTATTTATCTTTATTTATGTGTGTGAGTATTTTGCCTGTATTTATGCACTGGCGCCACATGCATACCTGGTGCCCACGGAAGCCAGAAGACAGTATCAGATCCCCCGAAACTAGAATTATAGGCAATCATGAGCTAACATATGAATGCTGAATTTGAAAGCGGGCCCACTGCAAGAGCAATCAGTACTCGGCCACTGATCCATCTCTCCAACACATGATTATTTATGTTAAAACATAACTATACATCTGTTTTTTGTGTGTATACATTCTTTTCCATCTTTATTGGAATTTTTATCTTTTCTTTCTATTTTTGACATCTCTATTATCTGAGAATTAACCTCTGCACCATAACTAACACTGCTTTTCTCACAGCCTGACATTGCTCATGCACATAGCACTGGGTTTTGTTTTAATTCTGCCAGATGGAGCCTCTAGACATAATTTGTGGGGTTTGCAAGAATTGCCCTTCCCCAAGATAGTGAATGACTTCACTTGGCTTTTCCTGGTCTATCGTGGAAATTAAAATTTGTAATTTCTGTCTGGAACATGCTTATGTTATACTCTAGGACCTAGTTTTTGTTTTTTGTGGTTTTTTTTTTTTTATTTTTGAACATTTTGTTATTTCTAGGTGTATGGGTGTTTGGCCTGTGTGTATGACTACACCATGTGTGTGCAGTGCCCACAGGGGCCTGAAAAGGTCATTGGATCCTCTGGGACTAAAGTTATAGAGGGTTGTGAGCCACCATGTGGGATCTGGGAATTGAAGCCCAGTCCTCTGGAAGAGCAGACAGTGCTCTTAACCACTGAGCCATCTTCAGCACCACCCCCACCCCCACCCCCACCGCCACTCTCAACCCCTATCTCTCTGCCTTTTGTTGTTGTTTTGAGATAAGGTCCCTGCATGTCGCCTTTGCTGGTCTGGAACTTGCTATGTAGACCAGACTGGCTTTGAAATTATACAGGTATGCCTGTGTCTGTTTCCTGAGTGCTGGGGAAAGGATCTGCACTATCATGCCTTGCCTGGGGCGCAGTTTTAAGGTCATAATGAGTTTTGGAAATGCTTGTACCTTCTTTCTAATGCTACTTCAAAGTATACTTTCTTTCCTTTTTTTTTTTTTTTTTTTTTTTTTTTGAGACAGGGTTTCTCTGTGTAGTTTTGGTGCCTGTCCTGGATCTTGCTCTGTAGACTAGGCTGGCCTCGAACTCAGAGATCCACCTGGCTCTGCCTCCTGAGTGCGGGATTAAAGGCGTGTGCCACCACTGCTCAGCCTATACTTTCACTTATATATTTATTTTCAAAGTTTCTCTGTAAAAAATGTCAATATTTCTCTAAGTTGACCTGTGACAAATAAGATTGGAATTCTGGCTAATACTAAGTGAAGTTATTTTCAAGTCATTTGTCCAATTTTATCTATGTAAATAATCTGTAATACATGAAACTCTATGGCCTCCTTTTCACAGCTCAGTTGGTAAAGCCAAACAGTTGAAGTAATCAGCCCAGCTTTGTTCTCTGTTCTGACTGGCATCAGGGGAAGGCAAACTCATGAGTCCACCTGGAACCACACTAACTATTGAAGAGATCGTCTCTCCATGTGCGCATGCATGCTTCTCTGTGTGAGTGTGGGTGCACATGTGGGTGTACACATACAGAGGTCAGAAGACAATCTGGAGTGCCAGTTCTCACTGTCTGCCTCGTCTGAAACAGGCTCTGTCAGCTGCTGTGTTCTGCAGACTAGCTGCTCTGCTGCTTCCAGGGTTCCTCCCATCTCACTTTAGGAATCCTGGAATTACAGACCTGCACTACCATACCCAGCTTTATATGAGTTTTGAACATTGAAACTCAACTTATCACATTCTTACAGCAAATGTCTTACCCACTGAGCCACCTTCATGCCCCCATCAAAGTCTCTCCTTTGGGCTACTTTGAAAGAGACTCTCATCCCTTTCCCATCCTTGGGTCCCCACGCAGGTGGCAGCCCATCCATCCACCTATCAGCCAATTTGCCATCTTTCTTTGGTGTTAAGCGTGAATTGCTATCAATTAAAAGAAAACAACAACAACAACAACAACAACAACACTTCCAGGTATCATCAAGCCTGTTAGTGGTGATGATAAAGATCCCTCACATAGCCAGTGGTAGTGGTGGCGCACACCTTTAATTCCAGCACTGGGGGCAGGGGGGAGCAGAGACAGGCAGATCTCTGTGAGTTTGAGGCCAGCCTGGTCAACAGAGTGAGTTCTAAGACAGCCAGGATCACACAGTGAAACCCTGTCTCGAAAAACAAAACAACAAAAACAAACAAACAAACAAACAAAAATCCCTCACATAATAAACTGTACTATGTTTATAGTTTTCTGCATATCTGGCTTTTGTGACTGGCAATCTCCTTCCTGCCAATTAGAGACTTAAGGAAAGGTCTCTTTTCACCTACTTTACAGTCCTATCAAAATGCTAACTGGAGGGTTCCCTGTGCCTGGCATCTGTCCTGTTTAACAGGGAGGAAGCTGTTGAAGACCAACAGTGTTCTTAATCATGTATTTTATGTGTCTCTTTATGAACAAGGGAGGCAGAGCCAAAAACATGCAGGCAATGTATTAGTAAGAGAAACAGACTGGTCTTGAATTGATTTTGCCTGCCATCAGAACTCAAAAGCTTCCCTGGGATCCATTGCACTGTGCTGACTTTCGGCTGAGTGATTATGGGTAAATGAAGAGCCAGCAGTGGACTGTTAGTCATCAAGGCACAGCTTGGGAAATGTAGGAAATTTATCTCACACATAAAAACAGCTGTTTTCTCGAGGGATCCAATGCCTCCTCGGGGATTTTTAGGCTACTTCTCCTTAGGTTGAAGATGTAGCTTGGTTGGTAGAATGTTTGGGTAGCATCCACAAGGCCCTGGCTCCCCACAGCCATAAAAACCAAGCATGGCGGTACATGCGTGTTTGGGTAATAGAGGCAGGAGGATCAAAAGTTTAAGGTCATCCTTAGATACATAATGAGTTTGAGACCAATCTGGGCTAGATGAGTCCTTGTCTTAAAAATTTTTTTTGTTTTTGTTTTTTTGTTTTTTGAGACAGGGTTTCTCTGTGTAGCTTTGCCCCTTTCTTGGAACTTACTTGGTACCCCAGGCTGGCCTCGAACTCACAGAGATCCACCTGGTTCTGCCTCCCGAGTGCTGGGATTAAAGACGTGCACCACCACCACCCAGCTAAAAATTATTTTTCAAATGATGGAAAAAGTATCTCTGATTTATACTTCAAGAGGGACAGGTAGTACAACTTAGTGAACCTAAGCAAGCTCCTTAGGGTAGGTCTGGGTTTTATTTCCCTCTTATTTTAGGCCCGTGTATTACACATGTTGAGTGCCCAGGTTTTGTTTCTGTTGCTGGGATAAAATACTCTGACAATGGCAATGTTAAGGGAGGAAGTGTTTATTTGGATCATAGCTCCAGCTTCTGGTCAATCATTGTGGGGAAGTCAAGGCATTCCACAGTCACATCCACAGTCAGAAGCAGGTGGTCACATCCACAGTCAGGAGCAGGAAGAGAATGAACACACATGTGTCCATAGCTCAGCTCACTTTCTCTACTCATGGAGAGTCCAGGGCACAAACCCAGGGAACTGCCACCTACTTGGTACTGTGTTGTCCCAGATCAATTAACATAAACAAGATGGTCCCCACAGACAGGCTCACTGGCCAACCTGATCCACACAGTTCCTCACTGAGATCTTCCCAGGTGATTCTAGGTTGGGTCAAGTTGACAGCTCAAACTGACCATGAGTGATGTACAGTCAGGAACATTTTGTCACGAGTCACTGAGTACAAAAACACCCAGGAACAGAGCCACCCTCATGTTTAATATCCAATACTTTTTCCTCCGGGATATTCTCTCTTCTGCTCCCTTCTGTCTCAGGGGCCTGGTCTGGAAGACACTCTTCAGTAGTTTAGCCAGGAGTGAGCACTATCAACAGACCAAAGGCATCACTGGGAGGTGTTGGTGTTCATTGTCTGAAGCACACAATCCTGGGGATAGGCCACTGCTCCCAACCTAAAGGCAATTCTCAAGACAGAGGCTTCTCTACACCTGCCCCTCTGACCCTACCTCCTGTCAGTCATTGTCCCTCCTGAGCCTCGTGACTCAGTAGTCAGTTGATTTTCTTACCTATTACCTAGTTCCTATGTGCTACACCATATCTTGGGGTTTCCCTGTATTTGACCACACCTGGTTTTTGTTCTTTTTAAAGAAAACTTATTATTAAAATTTGACTTGGCTGCCAAAGTCTTGACTGCCAAAGCCTCTGGAGATTTTGGAGCATCCTGGTGGTAGCAAAGGCAAGGCAGTGACCTGTGAAGTTGAGGATGGAAAAGCAGCAGATGAGCACAGGACTGTCTCAGGTGAAGCAAGCCCACTTTCTTGCATCTCTGGCTGGGTTGGTGAGGGACTGAGAGATGGACTCAGCAGAATAAAATGGCAGCACAGGACTAAGTAACATGTTCCCCTGGCTGGAGACATGGCTCAGTGGGTAAGGGTGTACCACCAGGCCTGATAACCTGAGTTCAACACCAGGAGCACAGTGGAAGAAAAGACCCAGTTATTGCTAGCTTATCTTCTATCCACCTGTGCACTATGGCATGTGTGCCCCACACCAAAATAAAATAAATAAAAAATATAAAAAACAGAAAAAGAAACTTTTCCTTAGGGTAATTCTAATGACTACATTTACACTGTTCTCTGAAATACTGCAGAACCCCTGTGGGGAATTATCTGTGGTGGAAGGGTGCTTCTTCATTGTTGAACCCATGCAGACAATTATTAACATGAAAAACAAGATGCAGTCTTCAGGCCCAAGGGAAACAGCATGGAAGAAGTACCATGTGTCTTCACTGGTTTTCTAAATTTGCAAATCTATTTATTTTAACCTTAGATCAAATGTTTCATAACTCATATGAAGTGGAAACCCAAGCACCATAGGTCTCTTTTTGAGACAGACCTTTAACAGCTTTCTCAATGGGCTTCCCAAATAAGTAACTCTGGTGGTTCTAAGCTATAGTGGCAAGATACTGAAGCCTAGCCCACTGGAGAATTGATAGGGTGGATGAGCACAGCCAAGAAGCCTTTCAGGGCATCTGGAATATGCCCATTACCTAGAGAGACATTGGCAAGAGGGTTCTTGTTTTTGGTGAAGATCACTTCTCCAACCTTCGATGGGTTTTGCCCTGGAGTTTGTCCACTCAAAAAGAAAGATCAGAGACCCTAGGGATGAGCAGTTTTAATTTAAACCTTGGTATTAGCAGAATACCCAGTGTCTGGATGATCTCTCTTGTTTCCTGATGACAAAATAGCAGCGTTTACTTCATGGGTTTACACTGGAGGCCGCACAAGAAAGTCCTCAGTAGTGAAAGAAGTGTCTGCACCCCTCCTCTATTTAGTTACACAACCCAGTTCTACCAGCCCGAGTGATACCCCAACAGGCAGTTCATTGGGGCGACTTTTGCTGAGGCCCGTGCTGACTGCACTGCATCTGCCTGTGAGTTTAAAGTTTGAGTGGCCGGGAATTACATGGGATAAGCAGTTATCGGGCACTTTTCCAATAGTGAGTGAATGGCTTATACATTTCCTATGTTTTAGACATCTATTTCTGCATAAGAAATCTCCGGTATTATGATCTCCCTGTGGCATAGATGCCACGCAAATAATAACTTGAAATATTTTTCATCCTCTGGTCACATGTAGAGAAACTACTAAAGCTTAAAAACAAAGAGAATTTGCATACACTGGGCTCATCATGAGCCCAGTACTGTGCCAGTTCTTGTACTAGTTTTCATTTCATCCTCACAAGAATTCCATGAATTAGGTCATGCCATTATCTTGATTTTTATAATTGCTTGACCTAGGGCTCAACATGGCTTCCCAAATAGCTAGAGGACCATAGCGGGTGTAACAGTGTTCCATAAAAGTGGTCGTTCTGGGCCAGGTGGCGGTGGCACACGCCTTTGATCCCAGCACTCGGGAGGCAGAGGCAGGTGGATCTCTGTGAGTTCGAGGCCAGCCTGGGCTACAAAGCGAGTTCCAGGAAAGGCGCAAAGCTACACAGAGAAACCTTGTCTTTTAAAAAAAAAAAAAAGTGGTAGTTCTGATTCGTCATCAAGTGCTAAAATGCAGTGGCTCTGTGTTATCTGTTCTCATTGGCAAAATTTTGTTATTGAGCTACAACAGTGGTTCTCAATGTGTGGGTCAAGACCCCTTTGGGTCGCATATCAGATATTTACATTACCCTTTATAAGAGTAGCAAAATTAAGGTTATGAAATAGCAATGAAATAACTTTATGGTTGGGGATCTTCACAGCATGAGGAACTGTACTAAGGGGTTGAACCATTAGGAAGGTTGGGACCATTGGCCTACAACCAAATATACACAAAATAACAGTGTGAGTACACATTAGAAACTTCACAGCCATTTGGTAGAGTGATTTTATATCTATTAAGTGTCATTTAAAAACTAACCAGGGATTGAACTTTTGCATGGTGTCTCATTGTATTATTAATTGTTAAGGTAATCAGTGGGAATTCTGTTACATGGCTGGTTGCAGATGAAAACAACAACAACCCTGATTCTTCACAAGTAATAGTGTGAACGGGACACTCTAACCCAGACCTTAATGAAATGACAAGATGTCTAGATGAAGTACTAATACTGATACCTTGAGTAGTTAGTGATAACTGAGCACTTGCTAGCTAATAGTTCTATAAGAATTGTTTGGTGGCTTCACAGCAACCCTGGAACATCGCAAAGTGTTTGCTGCACGTGCTTATCTGATTAAGTTTCAAATACTGCTGCCAAGACCCACTTTTCCCAGCATTCCCAGCATTCCTAGCTTTCTGCTTTGTTGTGAGTTAGACCCATCACAGCCAATGCTCTTGCATGCATTTGCACATGCATATGCAAAGCTAGAGAGGCATCATAGTTCCTCACCACCCAAAAAAGGGGGGACCCTGCTGTCTTACTTCTTATCTACAGGTCTGTATTTAGAGAGTATTTTGCTGGGAGTCTGGGAATTGCTGCCTGGCCTTAGGGCAGAACCTTTCACTAGCAAGCACAGCCTTTGATGGCCACTGACCTCTGCTCCTGGGATGAATGAAAATGTTTGGCAATGTGTTTGAAAAACGCTGATTAAATGGGTTCTATCACTTGGGTATTTCATGGATGTCAGTGTGTTCATTTTACAAAATGTGATTGAACTGGTATGAACTTCATAACAAGTCAGGGCCAGTAGGCTGAAAATAGAGTATTGCTAAAAGTACATTATTTTGATTAAATATATGGTAGGCCATGTACTGTAGGGAGAGGTGGTATAAATTCTCTAGGGCTGATTTTGCATTGAGTGGCTCCTGAAAAAACTAATTATTTG
Source organism: Onychomys torridus (assembly GCF_903995425.1). Lineage (NCBI taxonomy): Eukaryota > Metazoa > Chordata > Mammalia > Rodentia > Cricetidae > Onychomys > Onychomys torridus. Next base: position 48,981,432 of record NC_050461.1, on the reverse strand, counting down.
ATCGGAGCTTTATAGACCCTCTTCAGATGTCTATTAGCTTAGATAGACACAGTTTAGTTTTGGAAAGGCTTGACCACATGGCCCCTCCTACGCTGAACACATCTGAGAGTATTCCAAAGCAGAGCTACTCTTCAAAACACAAGGTGTCGTGAACTGAGAGAGAGAAACAGAGAAACTGCCTTGACATAGAAGCACAAAACAGCTGAGTCACATTCAGGTATGTTCCATCAAACTCGGGCGTAAAGGGAACATGGACCATGTGCTCAGTTCTCCGTGGACAGTTCCCCACAGTGGTGATGTTTCTACCCTCTACATGTTAAGCATGGGTGTGTATTGTCTCCATGGCAACTCCCCTGTTTGAATAACCATCATTGAGAACCACACGAAGCGTTTACTGCTAAGGGGGGATTTTCATTCGCACTGGTTTTATTTTTGTTTTTCTGTTTAATCTTGTCACAGCTGAAGTTTGCTTTCTCCATCTTATTTTAGCCTAGCCTGTCTTCTTTACAAGGATGGAAATAAAGGGCGCATCTTCTTTGACTGTTACTCATTGGTTTCAAACTGCACATGTCATAGGGATGAGTGTTTCATTGGTACTTCCCTACGTAAGCACGTTATGGCTCTATATTAAATGCTGGCTTTTTCTTTTTATAATGGGGCCATGCTAATAGATCCTGTGACCATCTAGTGTCTATGACTAAAATAGCTCTTGCTGTATTTTTCCCCCACTTTCAGAACATTCACCCTAAGGTAATACTGGTGTTCCAAAATAATGCAAATCCTGAACAAGACAGATAAAAATCAGAATTTTTTTTTGTGTGTGTGTGTGTGTGTATGTGTGTGTGTGTCTGTCTGTCTGTCTGTCTGTTGTTTTTACATATATATGTGCTAGTGGGTGTACAAGTATGTATATGGAGACCAGAGGACAACCTTGAACAAAAGGAGGGAACCCTCTCCTTTGTTTATAAAGACAACATCTTCATCTGGAACTCACTGAATAGGCTGGGCTGGCTAGCCATCTGACTCGTCTGCCTGGCTCCACAGCCCCAGAACTAGGATAACAGGAGCGAGCCACCATGCCTGTTTTTTGTTTGTTTGTTTGTTTTTTGTATTTGGGTTAAAACACAGGACCCATGCTTGAACAACAAGCATTTAACCAACTAGGCAATTTCCCTTGCCATAAAAATTGTGTTTTTAAAAAACACTGTTGGAGCTGGAGAAATGGCTCAGAGGTTAACAGCACTGACTGCTCTTCCTGAAGTCCTGAGTTCAATTCCCAGCAACCACATGGTGGCTCGCAACCATGTGGTGCCCTCTTCTGGCCTGCAGTTTGAGGCCAGCCTGGTCTACAGAGCTAGTCCAGGACAGGCTCTAAAGATACAGAGAAACCCTGTCTTGAAACAGAACAAAACAAAACAAAACAACAGAAAACAAAACAAAACAAAACACTGTTGTAGTGGGGTATGGTAGCACAGGTCTTCAATCCCAGCACTCTGGAGGCAGAGGCAGGTGGATCTTAGTGAGTAGTCTATATAGTGAGTTCCAGGCCAGCCAGCCAGCGCTACACAGTGAGACCTTATCTCTAGAACTCAACCAAACAAAACCCGGAAATGCTATTTTCTCTAATTGGTCTTCCAGGTGCTCCTAAATGTCTAAGCAATGGGATCATCTTTCCTTCTGCCTTATCTGTGTAAATCTGGCCCCGGTGAGGAAGCCTGGATTCCCACCTGGCTGAAAGAGACTTCTCTTTCTCTTGCATCATTTCCCTAACATGCAACACAACAACTGAGCTCACCAGTAAGCATATTCATAGAGTAAGCAAGAGTATTGAAACAGCTGATGTTAAAAACGTATGTGTCTAAATGGACTCCGCAGGCTATATTTACATATTTATGCAGATATAGATAGATACAGATATAAGCATCAATAACAATAAGAAGAGAAGGCCATAAATTTGAAGGATGTGGAAACATTGAAAGAAGGGAATGGAGGAAAGTGATGTAATTATATTTTAATTTTTAAAAAGTTGATGTGAAAATCAAATACCAGAGAGTGTACTCCCTTGAAAGATACAGATACTGGTGGCTACTTAAAAATTGTGAAATCACATTCAGAGATGTTTTTTCACTGAAATCTTTTCACCTCTGAGAAAAACAAGCCACAGCTGGCAAACCCTTGGTGCGGTTCTTGATTCTTCTCTCATGGGTAACAAGAGCTCTGAGGTGGCAAACCCAGGTTCCACCCTCAGAACACCAAGAGTCTTGGAGGAAGTCTCAAATGGCAAAGCTCTACATCAGTGTGTGATGTCAGGCAAGGGGAAGCCATTGTGGCTGGTGCCTGCCCAAGGCTGGGAGTGTCTGCAGGACCGGCTGAAGGAAACACCTCTTCAGGGTGCTAGGGAGATTGAAAGGAGGAGTCAGAATCTGGCAAGAGAAGGTGACCTAGGTGCAAATTATGGCTGCATGTGACTGGCTCACCATGCTGGATGGCTACAGAGGGAAATCTCCTGCTTCTGCCCAAATGGGAACGAAGATCAGAGGGAAGGATGAGAGCCAGGAGCCCAGGAAGACTAGCACAGCTGGGCCCCACCTTACCTGCAGAGGCTGCATCGTGAGACCCACAGTGGGGGCCTGCTCTATTTGTACGCTGGTTGATGATGGTGCTTTGGGGATGTTATGAAGTAACACACATATGTATGTATGGATGCATGTGGATGTCAGAAGTATACCTCAGAAGTCATTCCTCAGTCACTATCTGCCTTACTCCTTGAGACATTTTTTCCCCCACCGGGACATGAGGCTCCCCAGCTTGACTAGGCTAGCTGGCTAGGAAGCCCTTGGGATCCTCCCATCTCCCATCTAATACTAGCATTATAAGTGTGTATCAACACACCAGCTGGGTGGTGCTGGGGATTGAACTCAGGTCCTTGTGCTTGTGTGGAAGTCTTTTGCTATTGAATCTGTCTCCCTAGAGCTGAGATTTTTTTTTTAAACACATTCATGAAAATATCGGTTTGGGGAGCCAGTAATTTGGCTCAGCAGGTAAAGGTACTTGCTGCCAAACCAGGCAACCTAAATTCAATCTCTGGTAACTGCACGGTGGAAGGAAAGAACCAACATCCTCATACTGTCAACTGACCTTCCTGTGTGCACTGTGACATGAGTGTGCACAGACACAGACACATACAATAAATAGACAGATTTTTTTTATTATTAATTTTTGAAAACAACACTAAAATATATACCCTCCCAACCTAAAAACTGCTTTGGGTACAATGATAGATAAATAGATAGATAGATAGATAGATAGATAGATAGATAGATAGATAGATACATACATACATACATACATACATACATACATACATACATACATAGAGAGAGAGAGAGTGATGGACTAGCAAGTGGTTTCTAACATCTAACTTGCTCAGTTAGAAAGACATGCTGACTTTCTAATTGTTGAAGCAGAGGACTGAGCAGAAAATTTGCATTGAGGGTTTGCTTTTCTCCAAGGGAAAAAATACATCACAACTAAAAATAATCATCTTTGTGTGGTGAATTGCTTCCTTGTCTGACACACTGCTGAAGAGATGCTCATATAAGTACCTTTTGGGGGCTCAACATCGAGTCAATAAGGACATAATTGAGTAGAACACCTCCCCTAAACATGACAAGATGGCCACAATTATAATGATGTGCATTGTTGAATAATGAGCCAATTGTGGGTACTGTGAGTCACTCGAGACTCGATTCATTTACATGCGATAAAAATTACAGCGTAGTAGTGAACTAGAAAGAGCCAACCCTCTAGTCATCTTCTCCAGTGAGTAAGCTTTTGTGTAGATCCCTTGAGACAGGAACATCCTAACCAGTGCACATAAAAACCCATCACAGAGGAATTGAAATGATCTTAAGAAAGAAGACACTTATGAAAATCTTGGCCATCTGCAGCCTGAAAACACGGTGGCATCCAGCTTGCTGGCACATGGAGAACTTGCTTCCGTATTCCCTTGACAGAGCTGACACTTACCGGGAACTTACTAGGAGTGCAGGATTTGGTCCAAGTCTTTAATGCATTGAATTCTTTTAATTCCCACAGTTGTACTGATGTGTTGATGTATTCTATTATTGTTCATTTCTGTCTTCCAGTGAGGAAACTGCCACAAAAATGAGTTAAATAACTACCCGAAGGTCTTGCTATAAATGATAGACACTAGACTTTTAGACCCAGGCAGTAGGACCTGGCAGCTTGTTCACGTACCACACTTCAGTGTGGCTTTGAACCTGGACCTAGATTTACATCCAGAGAAACCCAGAGATCCTTCTGTTCCAAGTCCTGCCACCCCCCCCCCCACAGCTCTGGAGTTAAAGGCACATGCTTGCCCAGACCCAATTTTTAATATGTGTTTTGAGAATATAAATTCAAGTCCTTATGCCTGCTTAGCAAGAACTCTTACCTGCTGAGCTGTCTTTTCATCCCAGGAACTAACCCTGATGTGCAGAGTCAGTTCTTTCCCAAGTCTTCCTAATTTTCCAAAATGGATCCTCTGGGTATCACAGTATCCCAGCCATTAAAGAAGATGTAAGGACTTTCTTTTCCCAAAGCTGGAATCAAAATATCCAAGTTTTATGTAAACTTTCAGACAGGATACAAGTGTTTCCCCCACAGCCATCTTCAATTCTCTTGACCCATAGCTGAAGGTCACCTTGTCCTTTATGAGGGAGACTCTGCAGAAAGGTGAGGAACAATTCAACAGATACTTTATTTATAGTTAGAAGACTGCATGTGAAATTTCCAAAACTCTGCCTTAGAGAAATAGATACTTTATTAGTCAGGGGAATGAATGCCCAGTACCTACCATTTCAGTAATTAGTATTTATTATGCATCTACTACTATAGACAGAACACTGTGTGATTCCAGGAAACACACACTGGCGCACACACCACACACACATGGACACACACAGGCATCACACACACATACACACACACTCACACACACTCAAGCCTGAAACAAAAACTTGAGGAATATTACTTGATGCAAATGATTGACAGTATGGCCTGTGCAGTTGTAGACAGTGACATAAACAAGGGTTCTCTGTCTTCCTCTCAATTGCACTTCCGACGTGTGGCCTCAGAGCTGAGACAGGTTTTTTGTTTCTGTCTAGTCGTCTCTATGATTTTCAGACCTCCAAACGTCAACCTCTTTCAAACGTTGTTCAGCTTTGGCGTGAAGGCTCAAGAAGGCCTCGCTTGAGACTCACCCCACCATTAAGCCAAGTCTCGTATCTTCTGTTTGTCCATCCATCTCCTAACACTTGAGGTCCTTACAAAGCAAGTCCATATTCTCTTCTTGATGTCATCATTTCAAATTCTGGCTTAGGATTATTTGGTCAAGAGCATGTTTGTCTCTCTTATAAAAATAGAATTCTTAAAAGAAAAATCTCTTTGTGAGTTTCGTTCTCAACCTTCCTTTCAGTTTCTTTTATAAATAGTGGTGACAAGAATTGAACATAATATTTAACCATCCCAGAGAAAACCATACCTCAGCTTTTCTTAGAAAATATCTTTCTGTTAATGAATCTCAATTCCCATTAACTATTTTATTTAGAACAAAACACAGTTGGCTGATATAATACTGCTGATACCTAGACATTTTCATGTGCTGCTGGGAAGCTGGGTTTTTCTCATCCTATTTTCAAGTGGCTGCTTTGAGACCCAAAATCATCATTCTTTAATTTATCCCTTTAAATTTTATCTTGTTTTATATAGCCCAGTCTTCAACCTATAAAATGACTTTGATCACTGAATCTGATCCAGAGAGAACCCAAGAAAAGGGAAAAATAGAAGAGTTAAATTATGCACAGCTGGAAATGAGATCAGAATTTTAACATTCCCTGAAAGACACAGTATTACAAAACAGAGAAACAACCCTCCTCAGTCACTGTACCTAATTTGTGGGGTTTCTTGGTTAACTAATTTGTTTAGGCCTTGAGGAGGGAATGGTGAAGCTGGGACCATTAATACCGATTCCATCTCAGCCTTCCCAGCATCTTATTATAAAGACGGAATGAAGCATTTCTGAATGTGGCTGGTGTGAGAGAAGCATTTGGGGCTGTGAACTGTACACTTGGCTAGCTCTGCTCTGCTCCACTCTGGATACTGCAGTGTTCTCAGACAGCTTGATGGAAAGTCCTAGTTTGGAGTGGGTACAAGCTTCTTTGAAAAGAAGGGACCAGCTTCTTCTGTTTTCTTTTCCTCAAGAGTCAAGGAGGGGGAGGAAAGGAATCTGCTCACCCATATTCAAAGGTATCTGAGAATTATGCTTCATCTGACATAATGCTTTCATGTGTTATCTATGACATTAAAATTTGTTTTGCTTTAAAACTGAAATTGATTGAGGTCTAGAAGATAAAAACATGAGCCATACAGATTTTGCTTCTGTGGGTACTGATAAACCACAGCCAGTTCCCCAGCACCACTACTTACAGGTGTGTACCATGAAGAACATGGGAACATTCTGCATTGTAGGCATGGTTGCAATGGCATGTGACTCTGTCTCCCCAGTCTCTAAAAATTTCACTGTTGACCCACTTAGCTATTTCATGGCCATTCTGCACTATCAAAATCATCCTAATTACAGGGTCTGGAGAGATTGCTCAACAGTCAAGACAACACTTGCTGCTCTGGTAGAAAACCGGAATGGTGGCTCACAACCAACCATCTGTAGCTCCACTTTCGGGGGATCTAACGCCCTCTCCTGGCCTCTGCAGGCACCGAGAACGCATGTGGTACACAGACATACAGGCAGGCAAACACCCATAATCATAAAATAAAATAAATATTTTTTTAATTATCATAGTATTACATTGATAGGTGAGACTAGCATGCCTATATATTGTTACTTCCAAAAGTGTGTCTGCCCTTTTGCTGTTTTCTTTTAATGTCTTTTAAATCCTTTTGATAAGTTCTGAGAGAGGTATAACTATTTTTATTATACACACACTGAATTTATAAAATGAATTGGTGACAATGAGCATTCAAAAGACATGCTATTTGATGCTATCGTCTGAGAAAATAGTCTCAGAGCAGACGGAGACTCCTTATAGTTTTTCCATCGAGCTGTTATACAGTTTTTAGACATAGTACTTTTATAAAGTTTGCTATTTGAATTGTGCCTTTCAAAATATGTACTGTTGGTCCTAGTGTTTTAGAAATAAACTGGTTTTGCAGGACAGATTCTTGGCCTGTCTGTGATGAAGTGTCCTCTCAATCCTTGGGAATTGCTTTGTAGGCAATGATGTCACTTAGAAATCAGCACACACACACACACACACACACACACACACACACACACACACACACACACACTTCTCATTCCCATCTTGCTCCCTTTTTCTTGCATAATTGAATTGGCTGTCTAGGAAATTGATCGTTTTCAATGTTGGGTGTAGAAGATCTCACTGTCCCTTCCCTGTCATTAATAGGACCATGTGTAAATGTCCCCAGTTTAACAGATAATCTATACCTGCCTCCAACAGATATCTATACCTGCCTCTAACACGCCACACATTGCTACAACGTTGAAAAGAAAGGCAGAAAGCGAGTCCCTGTCCTCATTCAATTTACTTGCTAGGTAATTAGAAAAAGATGTGTAGAACTTGTTGGAATCCAGTGCTGGTGCCCAGTAGAGAGAAAAGTTAATGGGAAAAGATAGCACTTCATATTAGAAGCAGAATGAGTTGTAATAACTGTACATAAAGCAGTCACGGAATGTTCCATGGAGAATATGGCATTTGAGTCAAGACATGAGAGAGTTGAGCCCCAAGGATGGAACAAGTCTAAAGGCTTGGACACACACATGGGCACTAGACATGGCTGGGGAGTAGCCAAAGAAGTCAGGGATTTGATCAGAGTCCAAGATGAGGAGAGAGATGCAGCAATCAAAGAAAGATGAAGGCAAGAAGTTGGGCTCCACACTTGAGTGTGATGAGAAGCTGCTGGGCGATTTTTGAGCAGGGTCAAATGGAAAACTCTTTGCTGAGATGATCAGTCTGTGTTTTAAAAAGAAAAACTAGCTGCTGTGTCAGGAGTAAATGGAGGGAATGAGAAGAGCTGGGAGGTAGAGGCAGAGGGAGAACAGAGGAGACCAACTTAGCAGGCCTCACACTTGCTGATCTGCTGATGTGGAGTCTGGGTAGGACGGAGGGGCCTCGGAGGAGTGTGGAACATTGGTCTGAATGTTTAGAATGTTGGGATATTTCACTTAGCTGAGATTAAGAAATCTGGGAGGAATAGAGTTTGGGGAGAAGACAATAGTCAGATTAAGACGTATTGTATTTGAGGTGCTAAGTTGAGAAAGCCATGGGGAGATGTCAACTAGGAGGGATTGAGGGCCCCAGATTCTGAAAGGAAAAAAAAAAAAACCTCAGTTGGGCATTGTGTTTTGAGGATTATAAAAATTCTTCAAAAAGCAGACCCACTTTTTAAAGAATCGATGATGTAAGAAATAAACAAGCAAATTGCAGAATTATTCTAAGGACAGATCACTGTGTTGACCCTAATTCTGAAGGTGGAGGAGATGGAAAGAAAACACCAGTGTTGGCCTGGAAGACACGACTGAGAGAGAACACAGGTGAGGTAATGCCCAGGAAAGCGAGCAAGGACAGTACTTACAAATGCCATCAGTGTCTGCCTTACTCACTGCAGCTGCCTGTGGTGATATTGTGCCCCCCAATATATTGTGCACTCCAATAAACTTATCTGGGGGTCAGAGAACAGAACAGCCACTAGATTAAACATAGGTTTAGTCAGTGGTAGCACACGCCTTTAATCCTAGCATTCCAGAGGCAGAGATCCACTTGGATCTCTGTGAGTTCAAAGCCACACTGGAAACAGCCAGGCATGGTGACACACGCCTTTAATCCCAGGAAGTGATGGCAGGAAGCAGAAAGGTATATAAAGCATGAGGACCAGGAACTAGAACCCCTTTAGGCTTTTAGGCTTTTGAGGGGCAGTTCAGCTGAGATCCATTCAGATGAGGACACAGAGGCTTCCAGTTTGAGGAAACAGGATCAGCTGAGGAATTGGTGAGGTGAGGTTGGCTTGTTCTGTTTCTCTGACCATTCAGTGTTCACCCCAACACCTTGCTCCTGAGTTTTTATCAATAAGACCTTTTAAGATTCGTACTACAGCTGCTGTAACAAACTTCCATGGGCTGGGTGATTTATCAACAAAAGGGGGGTGGTGTTTATTGTGGTTTCATGGGATAGGAATCAGAGTCTGGGGTCCAGCATGGCCAGATTGTGGTCAACTGCTGACTTCTCTTTATATCCACCCAGGGAAGAAGGCAGGAGAGTACCCTGGGGTCTGTTATATAAAGGTAGTAATTTTACTCACATGGACTCCATTCTCCTCACTTGGTTACCTCCCCTCAAAAGCCTTACCTTTTAGTACCATCACACTAGGGACCAGGACAGGAGTTCAGTGTACAGATTTGGGGGTGATAAGTTCAGTTCATTTTAATGCCGATTGCGACCAATAGGCCTGCTGAATCTTAACTTATTCCATCACTATAACAGAAGACCTGGAGCCTAGCAATGTATAAAGAAAAGTTTGCTTTGGGCCTTGCAGTTCCAGAGTCAGGGGACTTAGAAGAGAGGGTACTGACATCAGCTTAGTTTCTGGTGCAGGCCACGTGCTAAAGTCAACACAGGGCAGAAAACAGACAGCAAGCAGACATGTGTGAATGATTGGCCCAGGGCAAGCTGATGTAAAATAACCCACTTGTGTGATGAGTTCAGTCTCATCGGAAGTTTGTTAATGCTTTCACAAGGGTAGATCCCCTGTGATCCCATCACCTGTGAGGGCTTTCACCACCCCACTGCCAGCGCATTGAGGAGTGGAGCTTCAGTGTGAGTCTTACTGAGATAATCTGACATTCAACCCACCACAGTTTAGTGAACAAGGAAAAAAAATGACTCTTGGATGAAAAAATATTGGGATATTTGTGATGTCTACAAGATCAGTGTCCACAGGAGGGAAGGGCCCTGTCCCCTTTTCCTAATTTATATAGCTTTAAATGTAATTCTGATTCTTTCTAAACAGAGAAACTTGAGTGTCTATCTTAGCCAGTCATTAAGTCCAGTGTCATATTTTTACCAATTGCAATTGTTAACAGGGCATGGCTTCTTCCTCTGACTTCATTTCCTTCTGTGTAGAGTCCAGCAGGCTTAAGTAATAGAGTGAGTCTGTCAGGAACAATCCCCACCCCTGAATTTTTGTTTAGCTGAATATAAAATTACTGAGTATCCTTTCTTTCTCAACATATGGAAAGCGTTCTTTCCCTCCCCATCACTATGCTTGTTGACAGCTTACTGTCAATCAGAATGTTATTTCTGTTATTAATTCCATGTTCCCCCCTTCACTTTGCAAATCTGTGTTTTACTATATGTATAAGTGTAGGTTTATTTTTTACTTTATTCACCCTGCTCAGTATGTGGTGTGCTCTTTCCCTGTGAGTCTTTGTTTTGTTTTCTTCTGAGAAGTTCCCAGCCAACTCCCCTTAAAATACCACTCCACTGACAGTCTGTTAATTCTTTCTTCAGGCTAAAACTATTGTTGAGTGTGTGCTGGGGCCTCCATGTTTCCCCTCTGCTTATGTCCATTTTCTTATGCTTCAATCTTTTGTCTTCGTCTTTACTGCATTCTCTATCTATTCCTTGATACTATAAATTAATTCTCTGGCATTTTTTTTAAATATTGGTTTGGATTTATTTATTTTATCTGCATGAGTGTTCTGGCTGCATGTGATTGTGCACCATATATGTGCAGGGCCTGCAAGGTCCAGAAGAGGGCATCAGATCTCCTGGAATAGAGTTACAAGCTGCTTGCAAGTCCCGTTGTGGGTCCTCTGCAAGAGCAACTGGTGGTTCTAACCACTGAGCCATCTCTCCAGCTCCTGGGGTTTGTTTGGAGAAGAGAGTATTCCAGTGCTTTGGGTTTTCCGTTTCTGATTCATTGTGTCTAATCTTGTTTTCCTTCACTTACTTTTATGGCAGTCTTTCACACCTTGTGTCTTCTGTCTCCCTTCAGCCAGCTGGGTTCCGAAGTAGCTGAAATGAGAAAACGGCAGCAATCCCAAAATGAAGGAACACAGGCTGTGTCTCAAGCACCGGGAAACCAGAGGCCCAACAACACCTGCTGCTTCTGCTGGTGCTGCTGCTGTAGCTGCTCCTGGTAGGTCCATACTAGACCCAGTGGAAGCGTATGTACCAAAGCTTTGTCCCACAGAAACCTGCCAACCTGTTCTCCTTGCCCATGGTGTATGTAGAAATTTCTGAAGACTGTCACTGATGGAAGATGCACATCCCATAAGCAAAATTAGCTCCCTCCGTACTGACATTTAAAATGTTAGTAAAGAATGGAAAATTACTTTAATGTCATGGTTTCTTCCATGTATGCTTCTTACGGATATAGATAAAAATAAGGTCATAATTGTGAGATTACCTATCCACAAGCAACAGTGTCATGATGGGTCAAGAGCCAAGAATAGTAAGGAAGTGTCCAGTGCTATTGCCCCCAGTGTTAAATGTAGTGTCCTGTTTTGTTTTTTATTACATGTTTCCTCATGGGGATTGGTTGCGTGGTGGTATAACCAGAGTAGTACTGTGAGTCAGAGTGGTAGCCTTAGCCATGGAGTGAAGAGGGAGGGATCTTGGACCACAAATCTGAAAGATCAGACACTGTGCTTGGAAAGGAAATCAAGTCAGTCAACTAAGATCTCTGAAATTAGAGCCACAGAGTATTGTTTTTATTGTAATTTAACCACTGGCCTGCTGCAGGATATCTGTTTATTCTTTTCTTCCCCCCATCAAACCATAAAGAGAAAGATAAGCTGGTCTCCAAGGTTCCTGTCTTACGCTAGATGTCCATGATTCAGGTCTCTTTCCAGGTCCAGATTCCCAAAGTGTACTAAATGTGAAAATCAGTCAACTCAAAATCTGTGAGAGTTACATGGATTAGATAGCTCAAGACAAGACTAGATTTACTGGAACTTCCTATTGAACACTAAGCTTGGGTGAGGGGGCGTAAGTAGAACTACTAGCGTAGCCATGGCTACTAGGTCTCCCTGGTCTGTTTCAAAACCTAACAGAAGCCAAGTGGTCAAGTCATCTTCTGCACAGCCTCCATGGTTTTCCAGGGTCCATCGAGGTTGCTCTTTTGATATGGTCCAGCTTCACTGTGGCCAAGGTAGAGGATGGAAGCATGTCCTCATAATGAGTTGACGGTCTCCCCTGATCACGAAAACTGCAGGCCCAGGAAGCCTTGGGTATTGTAGTCATCAGGAAGGCTCAGGGAGGCTCAGACTGGTTCTTTTTATAAGTATAAAATTTGCTTTCTAAGTGACTATTCTCTGTTAGGGAAAGTCATACGTGATTAATTTGTATTCAATTTCAGATGAAGGAAAGAGAGTTCTAGATAGAGTTGCTATCTCTGACATAGTTAAAAGGTTTTTGTTTTGTTGTTGATAGTTAAGAGGTTTTTGTTTTGTTGTTGTTGTTTTTCTTATCACCCCTACAGAGACTATTGAACACAAGTTGTTTGTTTGTTTGTTTGTTTTGTTTTTTGTTTTTTGAGCATAAGTCTTAACCCATGAAGGACCCAGTGAGATAGTATATGAGTTCCTTAGGCAGACTGCCAGAGATCAAATTGTGTACTTATTTGTTACCAACTGTGTAACCAACAATAAACTAGTTCATCTTTCTGGTCCTCACAAGCCTCCTCTGTCAAATAACTAATGTGAACCCATACCTCATAAAGCTATAAAATTAAATGAGATGCTACGTGTGGTATGCTAAGAGGAGCCTATGACACAGAGTGAGCATTTAATATGATTTAGCTCCCGGGGCAATGGAAAATGGCCTGCTGGAAGAATAGAATCCACTCACAGAGTGTAGTGCAAAATTTAAAAAGCAGCATGCAGGGCCAGCCAGGTGGCTCAGCAGGCAAAAAGAGGGTCATCAAACTGGCGACCCACATTTGATCCCTGGAACCAACACGCTGAAAACAGAGCGGCAACCCCGGCGGGGCGGGGGGGGGGGGGGGAGGCTGTCACCTGGCTCCATACACCTGCCACAGCACACTCATGCCTGCACACACATGAGCATGCACACACATATCACATATACACACAACAATAATGAAAGTTCAGAAGCAGCATTTAGGTACAGCACAGAAATTAGACTAGAAAATAAAACTATTTTATCCTAAATTCTGTATACACATCGGAATCCAGTTATGCAGCATTAAAGATGGACTTCAATTTCTCATTTGCTCTTTGCTGTGTTCTTGAGATAAGTTATTGTTTTATTTTCCTGGCAAAATTTAGTTTTCAATTTTTTATTTATTTTTGTGTGCATGGATATTTTGCCTGCCTGTACATCTATGTGCCATGTGCCTCACTGGTGCCCAGAAAGACCAGAAAAGGGGCGTCAAATCTCCAAGGACTGGAGTTACAGATGTTTCTGAGCTGCCCTGTGGGTGCTGGGAGTTGAACCCAGCTCACCTGGAAGAGCAGCCAGTGCTCTTCACCACTGAGTCATCTCTCCAGCCCCCAGTTCTTCATCATTTTCAGAATTAAAACACTCTACAATAATCTTAAAGTTGGGTTGTATGCTGTTAGATGACTAATAAATACAGACATTTGCCATTTTAACAATAGGGCTGTATTCTGAAAACCATAAGTAGGGCCATTTCATCCTTTCGATAGCATCATACATTGGACCTAAACAAACCTAGATCATGCAGGCCAATCACTCCATGTGGCTCCTTGAGGACTCAGTAGGCAGGAGATGGTCCTTGGACTATTTTTATGAGTGATATTATTTTTATTTTATTTTATTCTTCTATGTGGGTGTTTTGTCTGTGTGTATGTCTATGCACCACATGCATGCAGTGCCTACAGAAGCCAGAAGAGGGCATCAGATCCCCTTGAACTAGAGTTAAAGACCAGTGTGAGCCATACCAGGTAGGTGCCAGGAACTGAACACGGATCCTCCAAAGTACAGCCAGTGCTCTTAACTCCTGAACCACCTCTCCAGCCCTGATACATTATATGTATTAGTGCACTCTACCAACAAAAGGTACAATAAACACAAAAACGGGTAACAACAGAGTTATTCATTAGTGAGTGTGTACTGCACAGAGCTACATGTGCTGTGTGCTCATGTGACCTGCTGGATAGGTGACTGCCTACACTAGTATCATCACAAACAAGTGAGTCATGTATTGCCCCACAGCACAACAGTGGTGAAGCTGTCACTAAGAGAGGGAATTTTAAACTCCATTATAATCAAGGACCACTGTTAATTTATGATCTGTCACTGATGGCAACATTTTTATGTAGTATGCAACTATACTCTGTGAGATCTGATTCTGTTGCCTCCTAGACATCTTTGTGACTATATGCATTGAATAATCAAACACCCAACTCATTTGTAAGCATCAAATTGTCCCAAAACACAGACTAGAGATCATGAACAAAGCAGCCTTTAGAAGCTGCATCAGCCTTCAACACCTTTTGAGTGACAATATTTTAGAGACCCCTGAAAGGCATGATGCCTTCCTTGCCTGGGTGCTCTTTTAACTAGTCTGAAACCAGAGTCTAGTTGTCAAAAACTGCTGTCAGCAGTGGATCGTGATTGGCTAAGGGACTTAAAATTATAGTCTATGCATTTAACAAGGCATATAAGACATGATAGCTAGCTTCTCTTTTCATATGAAGTTTTATTTATGTTCATTGTACATAGTGATAGGTTCCATGAAGATGTTTCCATGTCAAGGGTACCATGTACCTTGAGTATATTCATTCCCTCGCCTTCCCTTTCCTCTCCCCTCCCCCCCTCTCCTATTCATTCCCCCAGATATAAGCAGTTTGAGTTTTCAGGAAGCACAAAAATCCAATTGCCTTATGCTATGGATTTTAGTTATAGTATTGTTTACATGATTTCAGATGACAATATCCTTTACACATAAAGTTTTTAGAGTTTCATTATTTTTGTCCTTTGAATTTAAAAAAGAAAATCGTAAGGTTTTTTTTTTGTTTTTTTTTTTTTGAGTGAGAAATACTTTTTTAAAAAAGAAAGAAATGTTCCTTAAATTTTCCAGGATAGGTCAAAGGAGCAGAACAAACAGCACCATGAAAAATAATGTAATTTAGAGCCTAAGAAGCATTAGGAATCAAAACATGAAACAGCTGTCACCATGGATGGGGGACTGCTGTTGTGTGACGGGCTTCACTTCCTTTTAAGGAAATAAAGAGCTGAAAAAAATAAATTTCTGTGTCTAGGGATAAATGTAAATGTTTCCCTATAGCTTCATGTTATGGGCTTTTAAAACAGGTGGCATTTCTTTCAAATTTGCACTTCTCATCCCTACTTCACTGACAGCTGTCACTCACGTAATAATTCGCTCCTCCTTATGAAACTACCAGCGTTTCATTGTAGAAAGGGGTGCAGAGGACATTCCCGCTGGGTATCCCTACAGTCTCCTCTAAGTCTAGAGTGTGAGACTTCATGATGACCGCTCAGAACTGTGGCCTCATGTAAGAGCCCCTTCCTTCCCTAACACAGTCTCTTTCTCCTGTCCCCTCGTGTCCTCCATTTCAAGAAGAAATGTGAAGAAAATGAGGTTTATATCCTTTCACATGAGCCATGAATGCCCCAAGTACAGTGGACAAAATCCACATGTACGCTGAGCCTTTTCTGCAGGAAAAAAAGGATATTTTGACAGCACCATGCATCTGAAGGTTCAGGTCCATTCTAACTTGCCTCTTCAGCTAGTAGCCTTCTGGCTGATTCTTTTTACTGAGGAATACTTTGAAACACCTGCTGCTCCTCACCACCTGCTGTCAGTACAGTATGAAGTATAGGAGCTGCTACAATACTGTGCCTAAGATAGCATATGTACAAGTGTGCTGGAGACTAGAAACTTCTGTGTTCACAAACATAAGGGGCACAGAGAAGGTCAGAGGATAAAGCTTTCCAGTGTTTCTTTGAACTTAGCGCTAAGGACCAAATCTCTCATTATATCAATAGCAGAGGCTGCGTTAAAATAATCCAGGCTCATTTTCCCCAATATCACTGGGTGCTAATCACCTCTTCAGTGCCTGCCTGCTTTTACTGGTGTTCACCAAGCAAGAAATACTAAAAATTAGAACTCAAGAGCTATGATCTACCTACCATTCCCCCATGGTGACATGACTTCTGTTTGATGATGTGGTGATGCTCAGTGTCTTAGTGAGTGTTTCTATTACTGTGATAAAACACTATGACCAAAAGCAACTTAGGAAACTGTATTTCATCTTATACTTCTAGGTAGAAGCCCATCCCTAAGGAAAATAAGAGCAGGGACTCAAGAAAGGGAGGAACCTAGAGGCAGGAACTGAAGCAGAAACCATGGAGGGGTGCTGCTTACTGGCTTGTTCTTTGTGGCTTGCTTAGCTTGATTTCTTATGGCACCCAAGACCACCATCCCCAAAGTGACATCTCCCACAGTGATCTGGACCCTCCCATGTCAATTATCAATCATTAAAAATGCACTACAGGTTTGCCAACAGACCAATCTGATGGGGGCATTTTCTCTTTCAAGGTTTCCTCTTTCTAAATGGCTCTTGCTTATGTCAAGTTGACATAAAACTAGCCAGCACAGTCAGGTCATGGCCATAGGAAACAAAGGACCCAGAGGATTCCTGACTGGAGCCATCCTGAGCTCTTGTTTTCAGCTTCTCTTAAAAATCATTCTTCTCTGGCTACCCTATGAATTAGATAGAGTATTGGGATTTGCAGAAAAAATGTTCCCCACAGTCTCGTGTATTTGAGCATTTGGTCAATAGCTGATGATGCTGTTTGGGGAGGCTGCATTTTTTTTTAAGGTTTAATGGTTTAAACCTTTTTAAAAGCATTACCTTTTGGTAAGGATAGCTTGCAGACATGGTCTATTTGGTATGGACCTTTGAGGGCTATTGCACATGTGATTCAAGTCTACTCTCTTTCTCTCTCTCCTTCCTGCCTGTACTTCTGAAGGGAGCAGCCACCACAAGGTCCCCTCTCCACAGAAGACGCTTCTCTGCTATGATGAATTAATGTCCCCTTAAACTATAGGCC
This sequence comes from Onychomys torridus, assembly GCF_903995425.1. Lineage (NCBI taxonomy): Eukaryota > Metazoa > Chordata > Mammalia > Rodentia > Cricetidae > Onychomys > Onychomys torridus. Next base: position 48,964,267 of record NC_050461.1, on the reverse strand, counting down.
AAAATAAGAAACAAAACAAAAATAATAATGATGGTGGCAATATATGCTTTAATTTCATTGGCTGGCAAGCCTACCTGCTATAAAAGTGGGATTAGATGGCAGGCCTCCTAATATGTGGTGTATTGACTAGTCCCTATTAATATGGTACTTCCAAACTTTTCATTCCCAGGTTTGATATGAGCTACTGATAAGTACAACTTTTCCAGTGTAACTCACAATCTCAAATGCTACTTGGGGTATGGCTCACCAGATTTGGCCAATGACACTAGATTCTTTACAGGAAAGATTGGTCACAGAATAAATTTAGTAAATTAACTAGTCCTTTGAAACTAAAACTGTCTCTCTTTTAGAAGTATTAGTTCCCAGAATTCCTAGACCGTGGGATAGAGCTCACTAAGTAAATGCTGAGACCTTCATAAACATGCTTTTGGTTGTCCCGCCCCCCATTTTTAACAAGTACCACAGCCTCTGTAATTCAAAACAGTGCAAAAAGAATGTCCTATTTTATCCTCCAATGCTGTCACCCTTGAGCTCCCTGCCAATGGAAATACTAAGATGCATGCTTTCAAAGCCAAGGGATATTTTTTGAAAAGGAAAACAAGAATCCAAGTCTGTACCATGATGAAAAAAATCACTCCCTGGAAATACAAAGACTCCCAATATGCAAGCTGAATCATCTCATTAAAGGCAACGTGAATAAGTGTCTCCTGTGTACCTGTCACCCTCAGAGAGCTGATTCATCTCGCATGGAGCATAATCTCTTCCTGTGAAATGATTCGCTCTACACACAGTTTCCAAAGCACTTGCAACAGGATCATCACGAACAAAGCTTGCACAGAGGTCTAGGCTTGAAACGCCATCCCACAATGACATGGGGAAATTTCCTGAGTAGCTCCTATCAGCTATGTGAAGTTTACCCAACCAAGAAACTAGCTACCGAGGGCCATAGCTTTCATAGACCACAGACACCAGCCAGAGTGGGCATTAGGACTCTGGAACGTCTATAGAACATTCATTCATTCATTAAATCACAAGCTTACAATTGCTCAAGTATCCATTGTTGACATCCGAATTCGTCCACCATGTTCTTCCTGCCTCCGTGGTGACAAAGAACAAAGTCATTAGGCAATCCAGGCACCAGTACTTGGTTTGATTACCAGGTTATCCTTTTAAGGAGTTTGGTATTATAGCTGCTTTGGGTCATATATAAAACAGATTTGACAGGCCCCCGTCTATGATGAAGCTGTCAGAATGAAAACCATGCTGACCTGTGTCCATCTCAGGTATATTCTCCCTACCTTTTTTGAAATTTTATTTACTTAAAAAAAAAAAAAAAGCAAATATTTTTCTGTGGCTAAAGAGATGGCTCACTCATTGAGAACACTTGTTGCTCTTTCTGAGGATCCTGCTTCAGCACCCAGCACCCACATGGCAGCTTAACACCATCCCTAACTCCAGACCCGAGGGATCTGGCACTCTCTTCTGGCTTCTGTGGGCACCAGGCATACCTTCAGTGTAGTCACAAATATGTAGACAAAATAATCACAAACATAAAAGAAAAATTAATGAATCTTTTTAAGGATGAATATTTTCTAAGTTTCACATTGTGCAATTTAGATTTCCAACAGAAAGGAAAGAAATAAAACAATAAAGTATCATGGAGAGCACATTCAGGAGAATAAAAGGGGCATGATGATGCAGTAAGAGCAGATGAGAGATGGTTGATTTGAGTCGGCTCAGGTAAGGAGGGAGCCACCTTGAGAGCTAAGACACCCCCTATATACTTAGCTAGTTCAGTGTAGAGCAAAGAAAATGGCCTAACAAACTCCTGGGGATAGCAATAGTGTTTTATGTGACATGAGTACCCTGAGGTGGGGACAGGAAGAGAGAGAGAGGTGTGTGCAGTGGGTAGTGCCATGAGAGAAAAGGAGTTGGAGAAAGGTCAGATGGCATAGTGTCAGAGGCTTCAGATGTCCTTCTCCATCACTTCTTTGCCTTGAGGCATGTGTGGCCTTTGGGAAGCTCCTTAGAGGACCAGTGCTGGGTACCAGGTAGAGCAACATGCAGAGGAGAGCCATTGAAGGTAGAGGGAAGAGGAGAGTAGATAGGATATGGAAAGGTAGTCCCCTTTGAGGACAGTCTCAAGTGTGGCCCTCAAGTAAAGAAGCCGAGAATCCTAGACCAATAGGCTGGTGAGATGGCTTAGTGGGTAAAGGACACCTGCCACCAAGCCTGAGGCCCTGAGTTCAATCCCCAGGTGGTAGGAGAGAAGAACAAACTGCGTAGATACACTCATGAGATGAATAAGTACACAATAAAATTTTTTGAAAGATGAATCTGTCAGATGAAAGAGGAGGAAGTTGTTCGGCCCAAAGATAAGATGATGCCTTCCATGATCTCTCTGGGTACCCATGTGTTAGTTGTGGTATGAATTTGAAACCTGTGGGGTAAGTCAGCATTAATGGTGACAGTCTGGAAACCATCAGGATTCCACATCCAGGAGAGGAGAGCCGTGACTGACCAGTAGGTCACAGACTGAAAGCTCAGGACAGACCTACCATGAGAGAGCAGAGAGAGTGAAGGAGCTGTTCACATGGCCCTAAGATACGATCACCTAAGAGGTCTCAAAAAGAACACACCAAGGCAGGTGTTACTAAAACTAAGAGAGTGGTGTTTCACAAAGGCAGGAGGAAAGCTGTGGGTAACCCAGGGAAGTCCTATCCCATAAAGACCCCACAGAATTGTATGATCTGGCCAGTAAACAAGTTATTGGTGAACTTCGTGAGAACCAATTTCCTGCCTAAGATGCACAAGGAGAAGTTGGACAGAGAAAATCTGCTAACAGAGGAGGAAGATGAATCCTGTTTAAGTGTTCAGAGACCCTGTGACCCTTTGGAGGTCAAAGGTCAGTGTGAGGGAAATTGGATTTCCATTTCTTACTGGAGTAAATGACTCCATGACCAAGACAACTGGAAATTCAGTCTTCATTAAAATCCCTCATTCTTTCTTCAGGGCCTACCTACCTAGCCTGTTTTCTTCATGCTTCAGGCATGGTTGACCTCTGCAATCTGCCTAATATTTTAAGGCATCATTCAAGTATTTTGTCTCCCTTCCTTGTTAGATAAAACATTGAATTTTGGTGAAAATAGGGTTTCTACTATAACTATCATGCTGAAATGGGTCTGTGATAAATGCCAGGACGCCCATACTGGCTTAGTCCTGTTCCTGTTGTTGTTATAGTTAGTTTCCATCGTCAGTTAGGCACAGTCTAGAATTACTTGGGAGAATGGAAGGGATTGCTTTAATTACATTAATTGGGGTAAGGACAGCCCACGGTGGGTGGCACCTTTCCCTGGACTTGGGGTCCTGGACTGAATGAAAAGGAGAAAGCTAGCTGAAACACTTGTGTGCATTAATTCCTTGCTCTCTCCACTTGACTGTGGATGTCCTGTGATTAGATGTTTCAAGTTCTACAGTTGCTGTGATTAAAAGAATACCCTGAAAAAAGCAACCTAGGATGGAATTTTTTATTTTGGGCTCATAGTTCAACATATGCTCCATTGTGGCAGGGAAGTCCCATCCCAGCAAGAGGGGCTTGAGGTAGCTAGTCCCATTGCAGTCGGGAAGCGAAGGCACTGCCGGTGCTCCCGTGGCTTTCTCCTTTTAGTCACTGAGGATCTGAGCCTAGGGGATGGTGCTGCTTGCTTTCAGATGCATATTCCCTTGTCAGTCAACCTAATCAAGGGACTCTCTCACAAGTGTGACCAGAGCTTGACCTAATCTTCATGATCCCTCACAGGCATTCACAGAGGATTGTCTTCTAGGTAATTCTAGATGGTGTCAAATTCATACTCAATATTAACTATCACATATATCTTTTTTATATCAATGTGTGATATATGAACATACCTCTCATGGATGGCAGCATCTGTTGTTGTTTTTATAAAACCATATATATATTGCATACAGATAAGGAACCAGCCCAATTATTCACTCTCTAAGTGACAGTACAATGATAGCCCCATGTGTCTCATCCTGTATAACAGCTGCCTTGTCACATTTTAAGGATAACACAAAAATCCTCAAGATACTTTTCCTTTGAATAAAACTGACTTTCGGGACACAACATGAGATAGGGGAAGACTAGCCAACCTGGGATTAGATGGATCTGGTATGTCCCTTTTGTCACATGTAAATGTGAAGCCCTTGGCAAGTCACTTAATCCCTCTTAATTCTCCTTTAGTAAGATGTGGCTAAGAACATAAACTAATCTGTGTGTGCACACACACATTTACATGTGTGTGAACCTGCGTGTATGCACATGTACATATATATATATATATATATACATATATATGTGTGTGTGTATATACATACATATACATACGTGTGTGTATATATATATACACACACACACACACACATACATGTATGTATGCATGTATGGCAAGAGCTTAATCTGAGTTGTCATCCCTCAAGAGCCATCTGTCTTGTTTGTTGAAATACAGCCTATCACTGTCACTTGGTGCTCAAAAATGAGGCTAGATTAGCAAGACAGTGAGCCACAGGGATTTCCCCTGCCTCTGCCTCGCCAGCACTGGGATTACAGTTGTTTATCACATCTTTACATGGGTGCTGGGACTGGAACTCAGGTCCCCAAGTTTGTATAGCAAGAGCTTTATTTTCCAGCCCTAGTGTAGCTAGAAGAGGCTTTTAGCCTACAGTGTTCGCGTGAATAATTCCTAACAAGTTATTCTGACCTCTCCACAAGTCTCAGTGTGCAAGGGGTTTACCGGACACAGTGAGGTTTGACCATTGTGTGCCTGCCAATGTTCTCCTCAGCACGTCGCTGGTGGATATAACAGACACCATTTCTGCATTCTCTATGACTGTACTGTTTCACTTGGGTTCTCTGGTTAAGTGGACTCTCCTTGAAGGGTGCACCACCCAAGCAGAAGACCCCAAGAGCCTCCAAAATTCAATATACTGCACTTAGGTTTCCCTACAGCTTAACATTGTCACTGTCGGTCATATGTGACCCTAAATCATACGGATCTACAGAAAATCATATGCACAGTAACTGGGAAGTCCCAGTCAAGGTATGAGTGGGGAGTAAATAAGTCCCCCTACCAACTATCAGACACATTTCTGTACATGTGTAGCATTGTAACCTTTCCCTGATGCAGCTCATGACAAGGACACTAACTGAATTGCATGCCTGAACACCAATCTACCAAGTACATATAGAGTAGGATGATTACTCACACACCGTTTCTAAGTCGGTGACTGCTCACTAAACAGGAGCTGATTTCTCTCAATCCAAGGGACTTGTGTTTCCACAAAAGCATCCACTAACTTACTGATACATTGCAAAGAAAATGGCCATGGTTGAAAGAGAAGCCTACACTAGTTTTCCAACCTCTCTGAGACTAGAAGACAAGCCTGATGGCTTGCTTGTAGCTTATATCATCATCTATATATTTGGCCCTGTAATTCTTTTCATTCTGAGGAAAAATAGAGATTGCTCTTTATGCCAAATAAGAAACTTTGATCCTCTAACTGAATATCAGCTTACACAATAGATCTAGCTTTTAAGCGTGTAGTTTCTTATTGAAAGAGGTGGGAGATTCCAAAGTTAATAAGCTTGTTGATGAACCTAAAATGCCAGTTTTAGGGTTTGAAATAAAATTGTATACAGATAAAAATGATATTTTTTAAAACCTATCTTGAGAAATCAAGAACAAAGAGAGATCGAGTCAGGCTGAAAAAAAAAATGTTTTTCATGTATTAAAACAAAGTATTTTATTTGTTTATTTATTTTTTATGTTTTTCAAGATGATTTCACTATGTAGTTTTGAGTCTTCTGTGACTCACTTTGTAGATGAGCCTGGCCTTGAACTCATAGAGATCCACCTGCCTCTGCCTCCCAAGTGCAGGAATTAAAAGCATGTGCACCTATGCCTGGCACAAAGTAATTCTTCATGCCCAAGCTAAGCTGAAATTAAAGTTATGTGGGAGAATCTACTCTCACAAAGGCTCTTTTAAAACACTGAATATATTTAAAAAAAAAAAAAAAAGGTTTAGGCACTGCTTGTTAGCTAAACCCCTCTCTATGTATGTATGTGACTGTTTCCCATACCCACGTACAGTGCAGAATGACTTGCTATTGGAAGCATACTAACAATGTTAATAAGATTATGCCAGCATCTCTTGTTGTCATTTGTTGTTTTCAAGACAGGGCTTCTCCCTGTAGCCCTGGCTGACTTGGAACTCGCTCTGAGACCAGTTTGGACTCAAACTCAGAGATCCACCTGCCTCTGCCTCCCACTGAGTGCAAGGAGTAAAGACGTGCACCCGCACAGCGGCAATGCCAGCGTCTTTGAAGACTAAAGCATTTCCAAACAAAGTGGCCTTTGGGCTAGGGAGCACTCCTTCTGAAAACTGAAAGGGGGTATAACCCCACGTGCACACACAGCTGAAGGTGAAAATCCACCCCACCCTCCTCTTCCATCTTGATTAATACATCCATAGAAAATGGAACAACTATTATCACACTCCTTGGAATGACAGAATCATCAAGATATCTTACATGAAAGAAAATATTTTTCCAAAAAAGAGTAACTACACTCAGAAAGATTTTCTGCCTTTCTTCTGACTTAACTTTTATATTTCTAAAGGTAACACAGCCATCTAGTGGAAGGAACTTTAATAGCATATTATCTTACTTTAGGTATTTAAACCTGAACAATATAAGCTGAATGAGTTCTTATTTTGTTACATGATATATGATTGTAAAACATGTGAGTTTTTATGATGTGGTGGGGTGTGATTGGTTGATCCTCTTGAGACAGGGTCTACACAGTGTAGGCTGGCCTTGAACAAACTTGCTATACAGCCAACTTCTGATTCTCCAGCCTCCAGCTCCCTAGTGTTGGGGCTACAGGCATGCACCACCACGCCTGGTTCTGTGTGGTGCTGGGAACTGAACACGGGCTTCATGCATGTCAGTTAGGCAGCCATTCTAGCCTGAGCTACATCCTCAAGCCCAGCAGTTTTTTTTTTCTTTCAGATTTCATTAAACATGCTGAAATTATACATTTGTGTTCCATGACAGTTCCAGACACAAATTTCAAACTATCTGTTCTCAACATGCTACTTAAAACCAAGTTATATTACAAAAACTTAAACATGGAAATGGCTAGATCCTAGGTTTGAAACTCATTTATTCTCTACCTAAGTGGAAGGCATCCTTGGCTGCTGTCTGACTTTGGGGTGTTCATGATTTGTTTGCTATTGGTTCAGGGTGGTGTGTGCCCTGGGTTGGGTGTGGGGGTTGTGTGGAGACTGTAGTGTCGTTTGTGTCTGATGTGTGTGTTTGGCATGACCTATGTTGTGGAGAAGGGCACTTAGCGGTCTGATATGCCCCCTCCCCCATAGCTTTTCTTTAAGATAAGCTCATTTTGTGAATCACTAAAAAAGGTAAATCATCCTAGACAGCTTTTATAAGAAGAGGCAGTGGTCCTACTGCCTAGCAAAGCTTGCCTGGGGCCAGAAGTCAGAGGGTGTCAACCCCAGCATGCTGCAGTTGGGGGCAGTGTGGGAGTCGGCTGAGTGTGTGTCCTTGCAAAGGAAACGGTGTTGGTTAGTAAACTAATCCTTGTTACCTGAGGAGAGTATCGCCTTTGTGTGTGCACTTTACTGATTCCTCACATGCATTTTGCATAACTACATGTGATCATCTGCTATCCCAGTATCACCATGGCTACCGCAAAGGTTTCATGCTATTCGCCACTTTCTTCAAGCATTGTTTCTAAGAACTGATTGTTTTTTTACAACAGTCAACCGCTTTCCAAAACAGAGTGTGCGCTGTTTCCGATAACCATGAAGAAAGCCACCATGAGCTTTAGGTGTCCCCCCCTCCCCACTATCCACACTGCTGCTTACAAACAGTCCACCATCCGTAGATAGAGCCCACTCTTCTTATTCTCTGAAATGTGCTAGATGTATTTCCTCCCTTCTCCAGGGCACCAGACCTGAGAGTCTCTATGAAGTCCCCATGCTTTGGTAGCTGCAGCCTGGGTTGTTGATGTTTCACTTCCCTAAAGTATGTAGGCTTTGATGAATATCCCCACCGTGCTCACTATGGGTGTGTCTCCCTCTCTTTGTGTCTTAGATTGGAAGATAGGAATGTTCATTTAAAATGCTACCTACCTGAAAGTGAAGAAGGAAAAAAACAAAAAAACAAAAAAACAAAAACCCGCATGCTTAAGAAGAGAACAGTTGATTCTGGCTTGCAGGCCAAGGTACAGTCCATGATGGTGGGGAAATCAACATACCAGGAGCTAGAAGCAGCTGGGCATGTCATATCCACAGTCATGAAGAAGCAATGAATGTGTCTTAATGTTCAACCTACTTCCCCCATCTTATATACTCTAGAATCCCCTAGAAGATTCTAGAGGAGTCCCACTTACAATCGAGTTGGGTCTCCCTGCACTAAAACAATCAATATAACCCTCCATAGGCATGCCCAGGGCCCCATCTCCCACTGATTCTAGGGTCCATCAAACTGACAACACACACATCTTTTGGGAAACTCACAACTCTTATGTTTGGGGTCTTCCTTTTTAACCTTTTCAAAGACACAGAACACTGAGAAGTTTGAGTAAGCATGAGCCATATTGTTACCTCCAAAAGCAGCCCAGGCCCATGAATCTTTAGAGCACAACAAAGTGAAAATGAGAGATGTGTCAGTATCCGGACAGGCAGGCAGACCAGCAACAATTTCTTCCTCATTTTCTCCATCTTAATCTCTCTCTCTCTCTCTCTCTCTCTCTCTCTCTCTCTCTCTCTCTCTCTCTCTTTGAGCTGAGGATCCAACCCAGGGCCTTGCGCTTGCTAGGAAAGTGCTCTAACACTGAGCTAAATCCCCAAACCCTCCATCTCAATCTCTAGATGACATTTTTGGTGCTTCTTCATCTTTTTTTTTTTCCTGTGTGTGGCGGGGGGAGCGTGTGTGTGTGTGTGTGTGTGTGTGTGTGTGTGTGTGTGTGTGTATGTGTGTGTGCGCGCGCGCATGGGCGCGTGTTTGCATGAGGAAGCACACACATGCACAGACTTATGGAAGCCCAAGATTAATGTCAGAAACCTGCTTTCCAACTTATTCTTTGAGTCAGGGTCTCTCAGTCAAGCCCAGAACTCATCCATTTGACTAGCTTACCCAGCCAGCTGTCTCTGGGGGATTCTTGTCCTATTTTCCTAGGCTACCACTGCTTAGGTTCAATTCTTTATTGAAGGCTAATTCTGTGCCCAGTACGAAATTAAGAATGGTACCCATGGTGAACAGTTAAGCATTTACTGAATTTCTGTCATAACTAGATTTAGTCCAAATGTGTGTCCATATTTTACCATCTGTAGAAATGAGAGATGTAAACACAATCCAATATTTTATGCTGATGGCTCTAATATGGTAGCATTTGAGATGTTTGTAAACATCGCAGAAATAGACACAAGAGCCAGGATTATGTTCAGAAGCGTATGACTCATGCACATTGACTCCAGACTGGTTGCTCTACAGCAGAGGCGCAGAGGAAAGAAATTTCTACGACATGTTCCAGAAAATGAGCAATGACCTGGCTTTTGTGTGGTGTGTTCTCTGGGACACTGTGTGGAAATGAGTGAGCTCCTCTCTCAGTAAGAGCTTTTGTAAAAGACACAAAAAGTGTATATCTGGTCTATGTGGGGGAAAATTTGACAGAATGATGTCGGCAGTGTATCTCACCCAGACACCCACTCAAATTCCAGAGAAACACCGTCACTCAAAGAGTAACCCACGACTCTCATGGATGACACATGCCATACCTAAATGGATTGCAGGTGCGGAAGGCTGCCATTTGCTAGGCTACCTCGGCATCAAGCACATCCATAGCGCCAACACTCTTGAGTCTGAACTGGGCACCGGGGCTTGCTCTCAGTCCCTCTCTCCAACTACAGTACACTGAAGCCTCTGCTGCTCTAGTCCCGGGGGTGTTGCCAGTACTGGTGCCTCTTGGAACCAGCCAGCTTTCTGGACTCTTTGGACTATGCCACTTTTCTCAGAGGTTTACATTCTCCCGTGCTCCGACCAAGCTTGCCACCGCCCCCAAGACAGGGAGGAGGAAAATGTCCTTTACTTCGTTATTAATTTTTTTTTCCTTTGAGGTTTATGGTGCTTTTAATTAAAGGATCCTTCCCAACTTCGATTAGTCTCTTTTCTCCAATGGATGTACTTTTCCCACCTAGTCAGACTCAAAGGTAGCTTGGCTTCACTGGTAGGAACCTGAATTCTTTTTGTTTGTTTGTTTTCAAGACAGGGTTTTCCTGTGTAGCCCTGACTGTCCTGGAACTCGCTCTGTAGACCAGGCTGCCCTCAAACTCACAGAGATCCACCTACCTCTGCCTCCTGAGTGCTGGGATTAAAGATGGCTGCCACCACCATCCTGCAGAGCCTGAATTCTTTACATTCTTCTCTGCACTACATTCTCTCCATCTTCCCCTTCCACAACCTGAGAGTCAACAATGTATTCATGAGACACTATCTCTCATGTCTCAAAGTCTCTAGCCAGACTTTCTAGGCTGGGAAAAATACTCATGAATACCTCCTTAACTCCAAAGCCTTCCTTTCTACTACAGCCATATTTAGTGGTTTATGATGGTGATACCTAACAGAAGGCCTGGTGTATATAGTAGTCACTCAGTAAAAATGCAGGTCATAGGGTTCAAACTCTAGCCCTACCACACAGCTAGCACTCTGTTTGTGATCAACTTACCAGACCACTCTGACCTCTACTTTCCTCACCTCTACAATGGGTATAATAACATTAATGCAAAGAGAATAGTGTCACTAAAGGAAACTTCCAATGCCACTGGTAGTATACGAATGAATGAACCAATGAAAGAGATGTCATAGGACCTTCATTTGCTTCTGATGAGGTCTCATGAAGCCCATCATCTTCCAGATAGAAATATCAGTTTATTAACTCAGGAACTTGAGTTTCTACTGAGGAAGGACCATGAGTCACCCTCCCACCTTCTCTCTCCTGGGCAGGTGCTTTAACCAGCTCACCCCTGGAAGCATTCTACCTTCCCTTAATATCTACTGGTCATCCCCACTATCTCTGGTTTCCCCCTTGACCCTGGTCTCTACCCCAAGGCACTGTGAAGCTGCAGTTTACCTTAATCTAGCAATTCTTACTGTTCTAATACAACGCATGGGGCTTTCCTGATTCCCAGGATCTCACTCTATGTCACGGTGACTCAGAGCCTTCTACTGCCACAGTTTGATTCCTGTTGCCCTGACAGAATACACAGACAAAAGCAGCTTAGGGGAAAGAGGCCTTATTTTAGCCCACAGTTCAAGGTGCGGTCCATTATGGTGGGGAGGTCAAGTTAGCAGGAGCTTGAAGCAACTGTCTAGTCACACCCATAGTAAGGAAAGAGAGGGGGTGAATGCAAACGTGTTTAGAAGGTCCGAGGTCTCTAGCTGAAGAATGGCCCCACCCACAACTAAAATTAGTCTTCCCATATCAATGAAAGTAGTCAAAGTATTTCCCCCATCGGCATGGCCAGAGTTCCTTCTCCCAGCTGGTTCTGCCAAGGTGACATTGGAAAATAACCATCACACTCACCCAGTGGCCTCCTGCTCCACATCTTTGAAGTTGTCTCCTTGTCTCTCCCAAGACCCTGGAGACTGACTGACATGGAGCCCAATCCAGTTGTTCTAACTTTAGGGACTGGAGGAATGATGGTATTGATGACAAAGTTACAGCTTGACAGGAAGGATGCTACAAAGATATCTAAGTCTGTGTTGGCTTCGGGTGTGTTCTATCCTCTTAGCTACTAATAGGGAGAAAAACTCAACAGAACTAAGCAAAATTCAAAATTACTCTCCACTCTTAAAGGTAACAAAACAATATGTCAACTATTAAAGCATGTCCAATGTTGAGTTATAAAGGTACAATTATGTAAAAGAATTTAAGTAATTTAAGTTATGCAATAATGAAGTCAGAATAGATAATGATACCCATGTGAGGATTCTGATTGATTTTATGATTTTTTTTTAAGTTGGTACAGACTTACCAACTCTCACTCACCACCATCCTATAAAAGTGTTACTCCTCTTTCTGCATTTTAAATAATCCCACGTGGCTGGCAGTCAAATCTCCTGTGATCTGTTTCTCCTAAGAAAGTGATACTTTCCTTTGGCTCTTTGCAATTCCCTTGACAAAGTGTGTTACGTTTTGCAGCCTCACCGTCAGGAACGAGGAAAGAGGAGACGCTTCGGGGAGAGCCACACACACCACAAAAATGGAGAGCATCCAGGTCCTAGAGGAGTGGTGAGTGTGGTGGCCGGACTGGAGTCTCCTCTGTGTCTAAATGCCACTTGTGTCCACCCCATTCCAAAGCATCATCTCTTGTGGTTCTATGAAGTGAGTGGCGACTCAGCCTGGAAGATCTTACGACTACAAATAGCTTTGACTAGGTTTTTCTATTAACTGTGTTACAAGGCCAACCATTGTCTCAGTTTATCTTTCTCTGTTAGCTCAGTAAAGATTATTGCATGAGTTACTGACTTTTACTCCTCTTGGCTGGAAATATTTTAAAATTTATCTTCATTGTATAAGAATCTAAACACCACACACACACACACACACCTGTGCATGTACACAAAGACACATGCGCACACACACACACACACACACACACACACACACACGCACACACGCACACGTATGCACATGCACATATACACACACACTGGATTGCCAAAATCAACCAGTAAAAACAGCCACCCGGCCAGCTCCTGGTTTTATAGCCACCAGAACAGTCTTCAGCCAAGTCTTTCCAAAATGAGAAATTGAAATGCAATTTTAGAAGAGAAAACCTAAATAAATAAGTCAATAGTTCACATAATTATAAAGCATCCTTTTTTTGCTTTTTATACAAGTTTTAATATGAGTTTCACTGTGATGGTAAACAGCTGTACATTTAATTTTTTATTGATAGTATTGCATGTGTATGTCCATGTTATGTGGATGTGTATATGAACGTGTGTGTGTGTGTGTGTGTGTGTGTGTGTGTGTGTGTGTGTATGCTCTCCCTTATGTGTATGTGTGGATATTAGAGGTGAGCAGCAAGTGACTTCCTTTATCACTCTCCACCTACCCACACAACACCTTTTTTTTTTAAAGCAGGGAATATCACTGAACGTGGAGCTCAAATTTTTGCTAAAATTACTTCCTCGTGAGTCCCTGGCATCTAGCTATCTCCACCCATTATCCCAAGCACTGGGGGTATGGAGCACGTCACCTTCCCTGGCTTTCACATGACTTCTTGGGATTCAAACTCAGGTTCTCGTACATAGAAAGCACTTTACCCATTGAACCATCTCCCCAGCCCCCAATTTAATATTATAAATGATTGGAGAGCTTTAGATATTATGGGCCAGCTGCAAGTCTATCTAAGATACCTGGGGAAAATGAACAAAAAATAAAATAACACCCCTCCTAACCAAATATATTTTGAGTTAAAAGCCAAGATTCTGGATCATTTTTTTAAAAAAAAATCTCCAAGCTTTGTGCTTCTCCTTCTTTGGTGTGGTGGCAAATAGATAGATGAGTGACTGGTGGTTTGGGCAATAAAGTAGTGGTGTTTATTATATATAGTCGTCCAGAAAATCCTTCATGCTCTTCTAAAAGTCCTCTGCTTTTTAAGGAACACGTTGAGCACTTGGGGACATTTTTGTGACAAGTGTACAAAACGTATTCTTATTTTAGAGTGTGTAAATAATAAGAAATGGATCCTGGAAATGAAAAATCAACTCTGTCTTATGGTTAGACAATGCAAGCGAGGTAGAAAGAAAAGTTATTCACAGAATGTTCGCGTCCGTTTACAACAAACTGCTAAGAAACATCACCACTTGCAGGACTCCGTAGGACTGTCTGGCAGCTATGGGCAGGTGGTATCTAGCTTCCTTACTGTTCTAACCCGTGGCTCCCATCCCTGCATCTTGCACCCACGGGGTCCTTTGTCCGGGGCTCAGGACTGATACTGTCCCTCAGATGACTTGCCAGATCAAGCCAGGCGGAATAGCGAAACGCGGCCATTAGAGGGCAGCACGTGACTAAGAATTTCCAACCACCAGCTCCTTTTTCTGCTAGCATTCCCCGGGTGGATGCCGCTGCTACAAATGGCCTCTTCGCTCTCTCTCTGCAGCCAAGACCCCACTGCGGAGGAAGTCTTGTCCTGGTCTCAAAATTTTGACAAGATGATGAAGACTCCCGCGGGAAGAAACCTTTTCCGAGAGTTCCTCCGAACAGAGTACAGCGAAGAGAACCTCCTCTTTTGGCTAGCCTGCGAAGACTTGAAGAAAGAGCAGAACAAGAAAGTGATTGAAGAGAAGGCCAGGATGATCTACGAGGACTACATTTCTATACTATCGCCCAAAGAGGTAAGGAGCCGGAGAACGCTGAGGTGGGCTTCCTGAGACCAGGGCGGCTCTTTCTCTAAAGGGCCCGCTCTGAGAACATTAGTGCCTAGACCTCTCTGGCTAGGTTAACGAGCTTCCATTCAGAGTCCCCCTGGACATGTTGAAGGCCGGGTCTCCCCAGTGTGCTTTGATCATTCATTCATCCCTGGCCAGTCTGCGACAGGTACCTGCTTTCCAGAACTAACGCCAAGCAGAAGCAAGTCGCTGTGTTGTAAAAGTGGGTGATGCTTTCCAAAGCATGATGGTCAGGCCGTGTATCTGAGAGTCCCCTGGGTCATTTGTCTAAAAAGCCAATCACTGAAGCCTACCCAGGAGTGTGTGTGTGTGTGTGTGTGTGTGTGTCTGTGTGTCTGTGTGCGTGTGTGTGTGCGCGCGCGCGCAAGCGAACACGCTCGCGCCCGTGCACCCTTACAAACGCGCACATACATACCTATTGTTGCACATACATTAAGAATCATCCTCAGTTGCCCTTCTATGTTATCATCAAGGTGGGTTTTTCGAACAAACCTAGAGTCCCTCCCTCTCCCCCTCCCCCAGCCTGCATGCTCTGGGGATTTTCTGTCTCCTACTTCTGAGGCTCACAAGGGGCCCCATCCACCCACACAAGGTATCTCTGTGGGTTTCTGGGAATGGAAGGCAAACTCTGGTCCTCAGGCTTGCAAGGCAAGAGCTTGAACTGCAAAGCCATCCCCACCCCCCACCCCCACCAAGTTCTACTTCATCTGGACTTCGGGAAACAGAGCCCAGGATTCTTTGTTCACATAAATACTAGTTTGAAAACGTTTCTCTGGCTGGCAGCTCAAAAACAAACAAATAAAACCCCGTGGCATCCTTGTTGACGCTTAGGCTGGGATTCCCCCAACCCCCGACCCCCCCGCCCCGGTACTGAAGAACTCATTTCTCTCTCCTTTCTTTACCACTAACTCTTGGACAGAATGGAGAATAGAAATTATTTTTCCTTCCTGTACACTTTATCAGAAGTGCTAGCCTGTTTTTCCCATTATCTGAATGAATCTACAAGGAATACTTCTAGCAACCAAATAAAATTTTAAGTTAATTTGCTCTTGAGAAATGTTCCCATCAAGGGGTTACAGTAATGTGATGACCAGCCCCACCCCCTTTGGTGGTGGTGGTGACTTGATAGGGCGTAAAAAAGCCAAAAGATGTAAAGAGCTCACTTACAAAATGTGTGTTTACAAAGAGAATTCCCAAAAAAAAGGAGAACATGTAATCAGTCCAGCTAAGATATGGATACGTTTGTCTATGAATAAATGTTAGGTTAGGTATGACTGAGGAAACTAATTGCTGGCCTCCATTTCCTGACAAATCTAGCAAGCTGCCCTTTGGATTATCCATCGATCTAACACCCGTGTCTGCTGAGTTCAGGAACATGATGAGATCTGCGTAGCTTCATTCTGAGACAGACAACACACAGTCCTATCTACAGAGGAGAAAAGCAGCCAGAATCAAGATGTCGATCACAACAGCTTAGGCCAAGGTGTTTGCGTATGAACACAAAAGGCTGTGTGTGTGTTAAGAGACAGTCAGCCATGCACCATGACACTGTAGTCAGAGTTGAAAGCAATCAACACTCTGGATGATTGTTTTGTCTCCTCTACTGTTTTTCTTTTCTCCTCCTCCTTTGGCTGGGCTGGGGATCGAAGCCTCCTACAATAGGTTTTATTTCTAACATGGCCTTTTAGGACAGATCATTTGATCTGTCCCCCAACCATGGTTTAGTGCTATTTTTCTGTTCCTCCTTTCTTAACGTGTCCTTTGTGTCCTAGGTAAATTGCCCAGTAATAGCGGCATGTGATGGATGGCTGGATTTTTTTTTTTCTTCCTGAGTTTAATTTCTGTATACTTTTAAAGCAACACTGCATTGGTAATTTTATTGAGTATTCTGACTTCCTAAGATTCTTTTACTAAATATTATACTTCATTATCCTAGTTTCTGCTCTGTAGAGATCTTTTAAAGATGTTTCACAGGGTTGGGAATTTAGCTCAGTGGTAGAGCGCTTGCCTAGCAAGCACAAGGTCCTGGGTTCGGTCCTAATCTCTGAAAAAAAAAAAGATGTTTTGTCACATGGTTAGGACTGCAGAGGTACCTCTGTTTCTGCTTTTCTCCACTCTTCCATGGTCTGTGTTCTCCCTGCCTTGACTTGGTGAGACCCTTTGGAATATGAAACTACTAAGTACCATGTATGACACATGTGCTGATTTTGTTCAAGGGAACTCTTTTCTGCCTTCAGATTTGTACCAATTGTCAACAGAGTCACCCTAACAATCACAGGAAAGGAGGGGGTAGTGAATACCATCTGATTATTCTCTGGCACTGGCACTCAATAATACATGGAGAAGATAAACACAAAGAAGCCAAGATCTCTGTGAGCCAAATTGTTCTTTTCTCTTTTTCTTCCTTTCCTCCTCCTCCTCCTCCTCCTTCTTCTTCGTCTTCTTATTCTTATTCTTTTTTCTGTTGTTTAATTCCACATCAGAAGGAGGAAATCACAAATCATTATTTAGCCTTTGAAGAGACAGTCTCTGGGGTTGTGAGTATCAGACTTCATCTATGAAATCTCTCTGAGATGTGTGTCCTTTGCAAACCACACGGACATAATCTGTTCTTGTTCCATTTTAGGTTAGCCTGGATTCTCGAGTTAGGGAGGTGATCAACAAGAACCTGCTGGACCCGAGCCCTCACATGTATGAAGATGCCCAGCTCCAGATCTATACCCTGATGCACAGGGATTCTTTCCCAAGATTCTTGAACTCGCAGATCTACAAAGCCTTTGTGGAAAGTACTGCCAACTCTTCTTCTGAATCGTAATTTTCATTGGAAAGGCCAAAAAAAAAAAAAAAAAATCATTTCAGAGGGCTGGGATGGGAAATATAAGTAGTTAAATGACACCGGAAATCGAGTTCCTGGAGAACTGCAGGTTGGCACCCTCGGGCTGCTGGCAGGAGACAACCGTGAGGGTCTTTGTCTCCATTTTTATCGAGGTTACCTATGATTCTGTTTGGAGAAAAGTCTATATGAGACAATGATTTGCCAAATTAAGTTTGTTTATTCAACACTTGTTCTACCTGCAAGCAAACTGTGTTCCTAATCCTCTGAACAGTCTCCTAGTGCATCTCCAGAGGCCGCATGTGCAAAGTACAGCTGCTTTATCTGCCACTTAGTTGTACTATTTAATCAGTAGCATACGTTATATCTGTATTTAAGGACTTGTGTGCAATATGGTCTCTTAGAAACAATCGCCAACAAATTGGCTGTGGTTTGCATTTTTTAAGCATAATCTGATACAAAAAAAAAAGGCTATTTTAAACATGTAACAGTGATATTTAACCATGCTACATACTATGTTTAGTACAGGGACTTTGAAGCCAACTTTTCTGTACATGGAAAGAAAAAGTTAGCTGTTCATCCCTGCCTGTGGATGGATCTTAGCTTGAGAGCTGTCTGGTTGTTCACTGCCCAAACTCTGGCATTTTCATTACAGCAGAGTTTGCTATGTTTAAAAAAAAAAAAGAAAGAAGGAAGGAAAGAAAGAAAACCAACAACAACAAAACCTAACAGTGATAAGAAAAAAAGCACAAAACTGTCTGAAGATATCCTGTCTCGTTGAGAAAAATCCAAGAGTGATACTGTTTTTAGGTATTCCATACAAGAAGAAATGAGTCTATGTATATATCAAATGTCCAATACTATAACTAATTTATTAAAGAATGGCTCTCCAGTTCTAATTTAGTCGTGTAAACTTATGTATGTCAGCAAGGAAACAAGAATGTGCTTGCTAATCCAGTTTGGGACTATAAAGCAAACGCCTACGTGTAGCACTGTGAAAACATCTTGAGGAATTGCATCTGGTGTGTGGCATATTTGCCTTGAACGTATAATCCAGTGAAAAGCTTAAGTTTTTCCTGAGCAACATTTTATAAAGGGTTATGAAGAAGAAAACCTCCGATGTCAGATCTTAACTGTTTTCATGTAGTATCTCAAGAAAGATTTATTTTAACATTGTTAAAAACAATTAACCCTCATCCACAATTAAAAGGCAGTACAGTGCTCAAATATTTTAGCTGCCAATATTATTTTTTTGTAATTACATTAACTCTTTACACGAAATACTCACCTGACCCTGGCATGTATTTCTGACCTTCAGAACAGTGTCGTATTGTGCACAAAACCAAAATTACAATCAATGTCATATTTATATCAAGGTCTTATCTTTCAATATCCCCTGGAGACTATTTTTTTAAATCTTAAACTCAATGAATATAATGTTGAGCAATCTAAAAAAAATGGAAGATTTAAAAAGATTTATATCCACTGAGAATACTGGCCTTATATTAAGGATGATATTTAAATTATAGGCTTTATTTGTCATTTTTTAACTACCTCTCATTTTTTTAATTTATTAAGCATATTTTTTTAAAAAGAAAAGTTTGAGGTTTTCTTTTTAAATTTATTTTACTTGAAAGGTTGGCATCATGTTTCTTTTTCCATAAATTTAAAACATTTCAAGAATTGTTTTTTAAATGAGTATGATTTTCTAACTTATATAGAATTCAGGAGCTATGATTAAAAGGGCTATTACCTATTCCCTATGCAAATATTTTAACTGTTGCAGTGTTTGACGAAATGGGATTTTAAAAACAATTTGCAGAGTAGAAAACAAAATGTTCTGTTTACACTGGCGTCGCTGACTATCCTACCATGTTCAGCACTTTTAAATACATTATTTATGAAAACAGACTTAAAGTACAGATAGAAAATATTTATAAGTCATCTTTTAACAAATGCCTGTGTTTCTTTTTCTGAAAGTGTTAGTGTATTTAAGGTGTGCTTGATTCATGTCACCTAGATATTTACTATTTGAATAGTTTCAGTAATACGTTGAGAAAAAGATAGTTATGAAGATGTTTACAGAAAAAAATCCTATTTTTTTTCCTAAAGAGTCAAGAAGACTTAAAAGGGGCATTGTTGCTTCTATTGTGAAGTCCCATCATTCTAAATCATTTAATTATTTTCTTGATTAGTGTTTATTATGCTCCTATGAGTGTACACATACATAGTATGGCCTCATACGTGTTTCTGTGTTTGAGGCACAATGAATTGGTGCACATACCAGGAGATATGTAATATACTATGACTCCCTGCATGCACAGTTGTTTTTTATGTAGACTTTATATTCCTATTGTTACTGTGGATGCTGGTGACTTACTATCATGGATTATCTTCACAAGATGCTTTGGACTATTAGGTGAGTTGTCTGATTGACAATGCAGCTAATATTTTACCAAATGTAGAGGTTAAGGGCCTCCATAAAGAGGCCTCATCTCTAACCTGGGCACTTGCCATGTTTGGCATTTCAAAGTTGCTGTGTCTTTCTGGAACCCCAGTTAAGAAGTTTCCTTGAGAAGGTTCTAGAGCACATTTGCACAGTTTGTGCCATTAGCCAGGCCGTGTGAGCAGTTCTGTGCTGATTCCTGTTTCAAGGGGGAGGGTTCCTTATTTCATTTCAGGATGTTTCAAGTTTGGAAGAGTGTGTCTGTGGACTTATAACTATGCCAGTTTTTACAGGATGGTATGATTTCTTCAGTTTAAATCACAGAGATATCATAAACAAACAAAAGCCCTCAACTGGTGTCTCTGCCACCATTTCAAGAGCACAACATTTGCTTTATTCAATTTTGATTTCATCCCTAGTGAGTAAATAGCTCCCTGGGGAAAATTCTAGCACTTTAAAATGAAGCACCTTGTGTTTGAAATTGCCAAGATAACTTCTTATGTTGTTAGAGTCTGCTAATACACAGAAGAGGTTAATGCACTTTCTATAGTACCTATCTGTAGGCATATCTATTATGGAAAGAAAAGTAGGTGATGTAGATGATGTGTACAGAGGTGACTTGAAAACAGAGGTCTTCAGAGGTGGATCTTCCAAATAGACATGCTAACACTGGATGGATGATTCTTCTCTTTCTGGCCTATTATGATGTTATCCAAGGTTATCACAGATGCTCTGATAGTATGACAAGGCACATAGGAATATGAGCAAAACAGGATTTTAATACTGAAATTGTGAAATGCAAAAGTCAAAATTATAATATTGTCTTTAAAAAATTCATACAATATTTATATATAACCAGTTTTCACAGTGAGTTGCCATGCCTGGGATGTTTATTAGTGCCCTCCAATGCCTCCTAGTATAAAGTGTGTGCTACATTTATTTGATAGTTCAGTGTCAAAGGACTATAGAACTAGATAAAGGCTTATTTGTTGAAAACAAATACATGTCTCTCCCTGTTGTGCTGGTGTAAAATAATACTTGAATCTTAATTTAAGTCTATTCTTTTTTTTCTCTATAATTTTTTAATCTTCTTGGAAAAAGTCACATTGTAATTGTGGAAACTACACTCAAAACAAATAAAAAAATCAGGTGCTTTGGTGAAGATTTTTAAATGGAAGGAACAAAATAAACCATAGGAAAATAACCTTTTGAAAAACCACCAATTTGTTTTTAAACAGCTAGAAGATATACTTAGAACCCGACATAACATGGATTTCAAATACTTTAAGCTTTATATATTATTTTGAAATAGGAAAGAATGTCAAAAGATTGGCTTACCTATCTATTTAGATTGCCAGTTGACTAATTCCCAAAGGAAATTAACTATTTGGGTATTCTTTTCTGTTTTAAAATATACAATGTCAATATACAATGCTATCCTTAGAAAGGAGTATCCCACGTGTAATAATTTTAATAATTCTTCACTTGCCACAACTGCCAACATTTACCATTAAAACATCTGAGATTGTACTTCAGAATGTATCTGCAAGATTTTAATATCATTGCAACACACAGTGCATCAAGAAGTATTGGCTCCCAGCAGCAAACTTTGAGTTTTGTGTATGTTTAAAAAATATTACTCTTACAGATGTAGTCCTAAACAGCCATAAGTGACATGTTTTCCCCATCATTTTAAGTGAATATTCCAGACCATCATTCTAGTGAGAACACTGAGGAAGGGGGTATTGCTTTGGTTGGGCAGATGGGGCTGGGGACTCATTCAATTCTTGTGACAAAAGCCCTGCATTGGAGAAAGCAGTTATCAAAAGCACTGATAAAGATAACCAACGTTTTAATGTCATGTGGACAACCTGAGGTTCAAGTTCCCCTCGTGTCTTGTGCTAAATGTTTTCTGTTGCAAATTTTTCTGTTGATTTATACCTTCATTACAGCATTTCAGCTTTTTAAATAGTTAGAGATATGTGTTTTAAACTGATAATTACATTGTCTTAGGCTTGGGCACATCTCCTTTTGAAATGACCAAACCGATTTCAAGTGGTATCCAGAGATGGTAGAAAAGTCACTATCCTTTCTGAATCTGTCTCTTCATCTGAACACGAAGAATATTAATTTTGGGGTGGTCATGGGAACAATGGTATTGTGTATGATAATCTATCCAAGTTCTGCAGGCCAGCAATAGTCACATTTTTTAGGAAGGTCTGTAGTCAATGTTGTTTTAATGTATTTTCCCCCAAATTTTTCCTTCAAATTTTTTAGGTTAACTTACAAAAAAGGGTTTCATTACAAAATTTTCGTACAGATGTTTTGTTATATCTTGTTCTAATTTATCAACCAGCAACTTTCCCTATGTTGTCAACTCTAATTTCTTCGTTTATTATTTGAAACATATTTGCAAAATCTAAATATGAACATTTACACACACACACACACACACACACACACACACACACACTCAAAGACAGAGACATAGGAAATAAAATCAACATCCCCAAGGATAAGAATAATATAAAAATCAAGTTACCAATATACCAAGTATGTCAGTGGATGATAGAGATAAATGTAATTTCATAAAGCACCATCACAAGACAATCTTTTTAATAGTAGTGTGATTTTGTCAGTTCTATCATGAAACTGTGAGTGGAAAGATTGATAACAATGGCTATGTGTTTAATCAAATTTTAGAGTATTTTCGGCCTTTATAGAAAGATCACAAAGACAGTACAGAATGGTCTCGTGTGCTCTACACCTATGACAGCCATTAGTCACAATTAAAGTGTAATGTTGACTCATTGAGTCTGTACTCCACCCCAATACCAGATGCTTTACCTAAGTCTTCTCTCTGCCCCTACATCTGGTAGCAATGTGACCATTTGTTGTTACCTTTCCTGTGGCTCCTTTCAGCTGTGACTTTCTAGAAGTGTTCTTGTATCTTTCAGAACCTTGACAATTTTGAGAGGAAGCAGACATCTGTTGTGCAGAGCATCACTCTGCTGGGATTTGTCTAGGTTTTTTGTTTGTGTGTGTGTGTGTGTGTGTGTGTGTGTGTGTGTGTGTGTGTGTGTGTGTGTTTAGATAGGAGTTTTTGTTTTCTAGAAGGAATAGCGTTATTCTTATCTTGTTATTGTAAAGATTTATTTTGATTTTATGTGTATGGGTATTTTGTCCACATGTACATATGTGACCACATGCGCGCAGCACCTTGGAGGCCAAAAGAGTCCCCAGGAGTTGGAGCTACAGATGGTTTTGAGCCCCACCCCCCACTGCCATGTGTGTGCTGGGAACTGAATCAGGGTCCTCTGTAAGAGCAGCAAGTGCTCTTAACTGCTGAGCCACCTGTCCATCCCTGAATAGTGCCAAGTTCATTACAGGATATCAAAGGCACATGCCAGCAGGCTAACGACTCTTGCTTTGGGCTCCTCTTTGTTGTTGTTGTTGTTGTTGTTGTTGTTCGCCTCTCACCTGGTTGAAGCATCCTGTTCAGAGCAGCCTCTCAGCTGTCGAGTTATTCACACGCACAAGAGGGTGTCTTGGAGGAAACAAGACTGTTTGCACCGGGCAAGAAAAACAAACAAACAGAAGCAATTCTGGCAGACTTCTTAGCACAAAATGCTAGGCTCTTTTAAAGGATTACTACCAAATACCATAAAGAACATGCAATGAGTGAGAAAGTGATAGGGGTCAAATTCCAAACCAGTGTTAGCTTGAATATTCACTTAAAAGTGCAACCGATTCCCCTCTCCCCTACACAGCCTGTGTACTTACCTAGATCCTGCGCACACGCTGGATTTGAAGATTTTAGTCTCCTTAATTGTAGCAAGCGGTTATTTATTACTCGTGTTTAATGCTTTCCTGTGTACCATCCACTGAGCAATGTATACAACGCTGAAGTGGTGTGGAAGACTTGATGTTACCCCTCTAGCTTTAGCCTGTTCGTCACAGTGTTTCTTGTGTCTGACTTTAAAGAGTTCGCGAAATACTAACAAGTATTTTCATGAATTTGATTCTGTGAAATTTATCACCTTGAACATGTACAATTTCTTACTTCCATGCTCATTCTATTTAGTAACCTATTTCCGTATTTTGTATTCCACCAATATATTTATTAGTGGACCACGAAAAGTTTCTGGGTAAATGAATGCAAGAGTAACCATGCTTGGCTATTTCATAATACTGAAGTAACTGTGGGTACTCATAACTGAATAGATAATCCAGATTCTTTTCTTGCAGTTTGTTTTTCTGCATTTTTATTCCATTGAATAGATTTTATCATTTACCTATGTACAATAAATAATAGACTTCCTGGAAGTGCTACAGTTTTTACCATGTAATAGATTTGAGCATGACAATAATGTAAGAAAACTCAGAAGTCTCTATGTCGTGTATCTGAGTTTTCAAAGTAAATCAAATAGCAGGTGTTTTCATTTAACTATATTGTGGAGATTTATGGATATTATTGTAAAATGCATTACACTGATTTTCTTAAAATGTTTTGAATTAATAAAGAATTCTCCATGTATCCTTAGACAAGTTATTGTTTGCTCATTGGCCTACCACTATCTGAGTTTAAACTGTCTGAGTATAATGACTTCTGGATTCTTTACATCGTTATGTAACATTAGAGTACCTTTTATAAGTAATAAAATATATTCTTGAAGTAACTGATGTCTTGAAGAGTGCAGTGGAGGGATTTCTCACACTAAATTCAAAATACTCTCACCATTATTTCTATGGCAGAAAAATAACTTCAAAATTGAGTTTTGTGTAAGAAATAACTTTTCCTAATAGAAAACCACATGGTACTACTTTTCTATACTCAGGTCAGAATAGAAACAAAACTGGTCTCAACCTGCATCTTACAACTAAGCATTTACATAGTGTCACTTGAATACACAAGGATAAGGGAAATTTGAGGTACTGGAATTGCTTGGGGTTGTTTGAAGGGCCACTTTAATTTTTCACTTCAGTATCCGTGTGTTTGATGCTAAGCATTAGATATGATGCAAAATTCAGGATTTTTTTGGAATTTTGTAATTAATAGTTTTAATTAGTCTTGACTTTAAGAGTACCTATTCTTTACCATTTTGTTCTACAATGAAGATAGTTTGATCAGCAGCGAATTGCCACCATAAAAACAAACAAACAAACAAAAACGACACCCCCCCCCAAAAAAACAAAACAAAACAAAACAAAAAACAGCTAGTAATCCTGTAGAGTTCATACACTGAGCTTCAAGCCCTGCTTTCCCAAGACTGGTTTGGCTGTTATCCACGTCTCTTGTGGGCTGTGGTTAAGTCTTTCGAAGCTGCAAACGCATCAGTTCGCATTTAGGAGGATGGGATGGATATGAGAGACAGGCCTTTCGTATTTCTCATTCTAAGGCTGGAGAGTGAGCCTTGAGCAAGCTAAGTGAGTACTCCCCCTGTGAGGAACAATTCCAGAGCAGAAGGAAGGCAGGTGTATGAAGGCTTCCTTGTGTTGTATTTTGTTAGTTTTAACATGGATTTGCGGGAGAGGGGAGCAAGAGCAAGAGAGTGAAAGAACAATAGAGATGGACAGAATGGACCAGGATGTGAGACAGGAAATCTTGAGAAAGCTGGGGGAACGGTATGTAGGTGAGGACAGGAAAACAGATACATTTTGTTAGCATCACTTGGAGGTCGTAGTAGGTTACACCAGTCTTGGGAAGGAACCTAACTCATCTGTCAGACAAATAAAAGCAGGAAAAAGAAGAGACACTGATGACCATCCTAAAATTCACTCCTAGAGACTGGGGACACATGACTTCCGTGGCTGTGATCTCTGTGCCTGCAGAGCACTTGACTAGCTTCATGGCTCTCCAAGTCCTCACGCAGATTTGGGAAGCTAACCCTCACTTTCAAATAGCAGAGAAGTTGCAGTTCACTCCCAGCCTGGCCATATCTAGAACTGGCCAGCCCTAGAACTCAGCCCGGAGGCGGGGTCAAGGCTTCCGAGCAGGCTTAGGGGCGGGGCCGAGGCGTCTGAGTTCCGCCTGGAGGCGGAGCTGAGGCTTTAAAGCTCCTCCCTCGGAGGCGTGGCCGAGGCGTTGGAGCTACCCCTGCCTCCTTGAAATCCAGCCTAGGCAGTGGAGCTCTCCCCCTGGAGATCGAGCCAAGGCGGCGGGTCTCCGCCCATGGAAACTAGGCTGAGGCGGCGGAGCTCGCCCCCGAGAGACGGTTTCGAGGCGGCGGAGCTCCATCTTAGAGGCCAGACCTAGGCGCGGAGCTCCTCCCCTAGAGGCGGGGCCGAGGCGGCGGAGCTCCTCCCCCAGAGGCGGGACCGAGGTTGTGGAGCTCCCTCCTTAGAGGCGGGGCCGAGGTGCGGAGCTCCTCCCCCAGAGGCGGGGCCGAGGCGGCGGAGCTCCTCCCCCAGAGGCGGGGCCGAGGCCTTGGCGCTCCCCTGCGCCGGAGATGGCGGCACACTGGAGCTCAACCCCTGGAGGCCGGGCCGAGGAAGCTGAGCTTCCACCCCCGCCTCCGAAGGCGGGGCCCAGGCCTTGGAGCTCCCCCATCTCCACTCGGAGGTTGGGCGGAGGCTCGGGGGCTTTCCCCGCGTCCCCTTGGAGACGGGGCCGAGGGGGTGGAGCCCCGTCTCCGGAGGCGGGGCCCAGCAGTCAGCGCTCGGGCTGGAGGCGGGGCAAACGCCTCATGATCGCCCCGCCCCTTCACCTTTTGGCTTTAGGACACCCAGCGGCTTTCCCACGCTTTGCCGGAAGTCCTCGCATCATTTCCGGCAGAACTTTTAAAGGCAGTCCTAGAGGACCTGGAGCCGAATGGTTTAGAGAGCTTTGTGTTGTTCTCGCTGCGGTGGGAGCTCGGCCAGGATGCGGAGCGGGTTTCTGAGCGGTGCCCGACGCCTGTGGGCCTTCCGCGGCCTCAGCCGCACTACGCCGCCGCCCGAGGAGCTCTTTGCCCGCGAAGGGCCCCTACGGGCCTTCCTGGAGCGCCGTGCCGGCTCGGAGACAGGGGGTCTGGACGCCGGGGGACCTCAGCTGGCGGCGGCAGCCCGGCTGCTCAGCGAGAAGGAGCGGGAGTTGCGAGACACCGAATCCTTGCTGCACGGTAAGCCACCCGCTGCAGCGGGTTTGGAAGCCATCTGCATTCCCGACCTCGTCGCTAGGGTTCTGATACTCTCCCTCAGGCTCTGCAGGCCTCCCTTGACACAGTGCTCTGCACATCAGTCATCAGAAGTTACTAAGGTTCTTAGTTGCCCCCCCTCCTCCCCTTCTGGCAGCTCAAATGCTCAGGACAGACGAGGTAGTCCCTGCGACCGGCTTTGCAGCCCGGTGCCTTCATGGTATTGACCCGTTGCACTGTGAGGTGCGATGCACTGTAGAGTTAGAACCTTAGCCCTGGAAATCCGAGTTCTCAGCATGTATCCCTCGAGATTTCTCTGCATTCGAGGCTAAGTCGGAAGCCAAAATGTCAGGCTACTAAAGCCTCCAGAGACGTCTGCCCAGTAGGCCACACTTGGGAACTCTAGGCTTGATTCAGAGACCTTGTCTCATTAAATAAAGTACAAAGAGGGATTGGGATTGATTCCTGACATCAACCCCGGGGTTCCACATTCATGTGTGCCCACACATGTGCAAACATGCACATTCATAGACACACACGAAAATGGGAATAGAAAGTGAGGACTTTGGATTTCAATATAAAGAGAAGCGTGGAAAAACAGAAAGTAGCATGTAAATGGATCTCTAACAAGAAGAGGTAGTTAGGTGGTATAGAAGTGAATAGAAGGCTGAAGTGTCGACCTGGATAGAGGTGCCACGTGACAAGCACAAAGGAGAGATAGATGGTGGTAGGTAGGCACTGAGCTGACCTAAGCAAGACACTAAGAAACCAGATTTGGTGATTGTATCATAAAACTAGGGCGGAATTATAAACAGGAGGGGGCCGCTTCTGTCATCAAAATGATTTCTATATTTAATTTAAGTTAGATACAAAAGTTGAGTTTTGTTGAGGTGGGGGAAAGAGCTTTGCTTTGAATGCATATTTACATAATACAAATAAACCTGTTAGGATACTGGTGCAGATTTCCGTATTGGTCTAGGAGATCTACAGCGTAGGAGAAAGCTGTTGAGCCTGAATAGTCAGAGGGGTCAGGGAAGGTACTAAAAGATGAAAACTGGTAGAGACCATAACAAGGCAGAAATGCATAATAAAGTACATCTGAGGCAGGAGGAGAAGAAACCATGAGTTCCAGAGGAATAGGCAGATCTTTTGGACTGGAAAGGAATTCGCAAAATGAATCTGTAGAAACTAATTACCTAGAAGAAACAAGATCGTGCCATTACCTGACTTAGGATAAACTCACCGTTTTCAGCTTATATTGAAAAACACCTTTAAATTTGGTGAGTTTGCCGAAGAGAATTTAATTAAAAGTCTGATTAATGTAATTAGGGAATCCAAAAATAAGTTCTAATTATCAAGAGTTGGTTGGTGTTTTATTTCCCAACAGTTGGGGTGGGGAAACTGAAGTTGACAACAAGCAATTACTTACAGAATTGGAGAAAACAAAACCCTCCAGCCTGGAGGAGCTGTAGAACTTAGAGCCATAATGTCGCCCTAAGGAAAGCTCTGGATGTGTACTGTCTTACCTCCTATCGATGTGGGTTCCTGATAGATAAGCACACACATGCAAGCTGTGTGCAAGTTTGCTGTTTCAGAGAGAAAGCAATCTGTAATCCCCCTTCCTAGGCTGTATATGTCCATAGAACAGAAAAACAGGAATGAGAAAGTCGATCTTTAAGTCAGAAGTGAGAACTCTAAGATAAAATAATAAAAGCAGAGATGAAAGGAATAGTTTATGTAAACATTGGGCAGACTCCCAACAGTGCTTTGGGTCCGATAACTTACTTTATCCGTGGAAACATTCACTAAGACTAACTTTGGACTGACTGCAGCTTTCAATTTCAGTTTAGCTGTTAAAACCTTTTGTGCCTCTCCTGGGCATTCTAACTAGCTATATGCATCCATGTGGTATTGTAAAGCCTAACTTGGTAACTTATCTAGTTATTGGGGCTGCAGAATTGTGAAGAGCACTTTCTGCTCTTGCAGAGGACCCAGATTTTGTTCCCTGCACCGTGTAGCCTCTAGCAGTGGTCTGTAACTCCAGTCTTCAGAGATTAAGCACCCCATTCTGGCCTCTGGGCACAGCATACACTTGTTGCTTATACATACATTTAAGCAAATACTCATACATATCAAATAAAACCAGTAAATTTTTTTTTTTTTTTTTTGGTTTTTCGAGACAGGGTTTCCCTGTGTAGCTTTGAGCCTCTCCTGGAACTTGCTCTGTAGTCTAGGCTGGCCTCGAATTCACAGAGATCCGCCTGCCTCTGCCTCCCGAGTGCTGGGATTAAAGGTGTGCGCCACCACCGCTCGGCAAAACCAGTAAACATTTTTAAAATTTAACTTTTTGTGTATGAGTATTTTGCTTGCATGTGTACCATATGCATGCCTAGTGCCCACAAAAATAAGAGGGTGTCAGATCCCCTGGAACTGAATCAGAGAGGCTTGTGAGCCGACAAGTGGATGCTGGGAACTGAGCCTAGGTCTTCCACAAGAGTAGCAAGTGCTTTTGATGCCAAGTGTTCCTCAGTCACTTAGATTTTCCTCGCAAAGTCTATTACCATGGCTTCTGGGGAGATGAATTCAACACTAGTGAAGAAAAACTTAACTGCTGCTCTGTTTCCTAGATGAGAATGAAGATTTAAAGAGACTTGCAGAGAGTGAGATGGCTTTGTGTCAAAAGGAAATAACTCAGCTGAAGCATCAGGTATGGTATGTGTGCAAAGACTAAAGCATTTGTACCATTCTTCCTTATGCATTTCACTACAGCTTATAAAAGGTCCAGAAAAAAAGTAACCTGTTGCTATTTAGATAGACCTTTTTGTTGCTGTTGGTTTTTCTTTATTTTTGTATGAACATTTGTCTGCAAGTGTGTTTGTGTACCACAAACATGCCTAACGCCACTGGAAGCCAGAAGGTGTCACATCCCTTGGAAATGCAGGTATAGAGATTGTAAGTTGCCTGATGTGGGTCTGGAACTGAATGCAGGTCCTCTGGAAAAGTAGTCATTGTTCTTAACCACTGAGCTATGTAAATGGAGGTTTTTCTCTGTCCCGCACCATCCCGCAGTCATTTCCAAATAATCACTCAAAGGCTTATATTAATTATAAACGTTTGGCCGATGGCTCAGGCTTATGACTAGTTAGCTCTTACATTTAAATTAACCCATATTTCTTACAAATGCTTTGCCACATGGTTCGTGGCTTGTTACCTCATTTTCTATATGTCTTGCTTCCTCAGCAGCTGGCTGTAGTCTCCTCCAATCAGCGTTTTATCTATCAACCAAATCAGAGCAACACATTCATAGCATACAGAGCGATGTCCACAGCACCACTCCACCCTTCACATCCGGTTAGACTGCACTGCTTAACCTTAGTCTGCCTGGCTATTGGCCCAAACAGCTTTATTGATCAATTGGTGAGAACGGCACAGAGTCACAGCGTACAGAAAGACCGTCCCACAGCAGAGTTATCTCCATTTCTCCAACTCTAGACTTTTGTAGCTCTTGCCTGTCTTACCAGGGTACGAGTGACAAACTTATCTGTTGCAGGCCTACGATGTGATGTTTTTCTTGTGTGCACCCTCCATGAAGGGATCACCAGTGTCAAAGGGAGTTTGAAAGCAGAAAATGTTATTCTTCCAAGTTCTTCATGCTACGAGACCTGTATACTGTACAGCTCTCACAGATAAATTCATGTACCAGTTCTTACTGGGAAGACAATGAATAGGAAAGACTATAGAGATTATAGAGTGACGGCAAACTGAACTTCAAAGGGGCAAGAACATGGCTTTTGTCAATAGAGTGCCAGTCCTAAACTTCAAATCAAAAATCAAAAGTTTTCTCTCCTATGTTAAGGAAGCTTAACCGCCAAATGCAAGATTCTGTTTTCCTTCCATATTAGGCTTATATTTCAAGAGAGAATTTCTTTTGCACACTACACATGGTATAATATCCTGCTCCCAGCATCAATTCCAAACTATATCTGAATAGAGAGTTGATAGAAAGTGTGCAAGATTCCCAAAGTGGAGGTTGGGGGCATAGCTTAGTTATTGGAGGGTTTATCCAGCATTGTGCGGCCCCAGTTTAATCCACATAAAATCTGGTGTGGTGGTGCATAGCTCTAGTCCCAGCACTGAGGAGGTAGAAGCAGGAGCATCAGAAACAAAAGAAAGAATTCCAAGAAGAAATAAAAACAAACCTATCAAAAGTAGATGCATTTTGTAATATTTAAAATGTAACGGAAAATTAGTACCTTAGTGGAAATTATGCAGTATATATTTTTAGTTAACAAGATGATCAAACTGTACTGAAGAACAAATTAAATGATTTGTTTAGAGAAGCGTAGGTTACATATTAAATTCTCTAATTTCATAGCTTTGGGTACTAGTTTGACTAGTTCTTAGTCACAGGAAGGTGCTGTCTTTGTGTTTACAGATCATCTCACTTTTGGTTCCTTCAGAAGAAACAGACGAGAGTGACTTGATCCTGGAGGTGACTGCGGGTGTGGGTGGTCAGGAAGCCATGCTTTTCACTTCTGAGATGTTTGACATGTACCAGCAGTACGCTGCGTTTAAAAGATGGCATTTTGAAACGCTGGACTATTTACCAAGTGAACTAGGTCAGTGTCTTCGGTAGGTTTCTGTGGCTGTGATGAGCACCATGACCAAAAGCAGCTTGGGGAAGAAAGTTTGTTCCATCCTTCAGTTACAGTACTGCGAAAGGAATTCGGGGCAGGAACTCCAGGCTGGAATGTGGAGGCAGGAAACACAGGCCATGGAGGAAAACTGTTCACTGGCTTGTTCCCTCTGGCTTGTCTAGCCTGCTTTTTCATACACTCCAAGACCATTTGCCCATGGGCAGCACTACCCTCTACCTCAGTCAAGTGGTTCTCATATGTCAGTCATCCATCAGGAAAAGGGCTCACAGACTTCCGACAGATCAATGTTGACATCATTTCTCAGGTGAAGTTGCTTCTCAGATGTCTTTAAACAGCACTGTTCGAAGTGGAGTGATTTGTTTGTAAAGCATTGATTCATCTACATTATGTCCTGGAAAAGGGTTGGCAAGATGGTGATCAGAACTTATTTGTAAGGACGAAGTAGTTATATGCCCATTATTTACCTAATGATTTTAAATAAAAATCCAGTTTTGAAATGTCTTATAAAGTATGATGGAAAGCCATTCCATCTGGTATGTACAATCACTTGGAGCTTTGAAGAGTGGTTTTAGAATGCTCTGGGCTCACAACTGTACTCCCGGCACCCAAGAGGCTGAGGCAGAAGAATTATACTATTCAGGATTAGCGTGGGCTACAGGAGAACCTGTCTCAGAAAGAAACTACAACAGTGGTCTGTTAGATGTCACTGTTGTGAATTCATCAGCATTGTAATTTAATAACTGCACATAAACAGTTGTAATTAAGATGCTGGAAAGCTGGAGAAGCACTTGCTGCTCTTGGGAGGACTTAAATTCAGTTCCCAGCACCCATGTGAGGCTCACAACCCCCCATACATCCATTTCCAGTGGATCTGATGCTGCCTTCTGACTCCATGTGCACCTGGCACACGTTACACATATATACATGTACAGAGGTAAAGCACTCAGACATAAAATTAAATAAATCTAAAGAGTTAAAGATGATGTATTGAAACACCAGATATCAAAGACTTGCTAACGTTTTTCAATGCGCTTGTCCTCTGTATACTTAGTTATTTCGTGGTTCTTTTAACTATATTTCATGAGAACACATGTGATGGGCAACTTAAACAATGCAGGGCAGAATGGTAAAATGAGTTCAGTTCTCTCTGTTTTCAAGGTGGCCTTCGGCATGCGTCAGCCAGCGTTGGCGGTCCAGAAGCCTATAAACACATGAAATTTGAAGGAGGCGTGCACAGAGTGCAGAGAGTGCCAAAGACGGAGAAGCAAGGCCGCATCCACACCAGCACCATGACAGTGGCAATTCTGCCCCAGCCTGCTGAGGTAAAGCGCAGGAATGGAGCTGGCACAGGGCCACTCTCCCAGCAACTGTAACCTCATCATTTGGATTTTCCTTTCATATCTTGAGTTACTCTTAAAAATTTGATTGAAGATATGTGATTTTACAACGGATGGTAAGAATGAAAAATGTCTGTAGATTGTCCAGATTACACTGGGTTTTTCTCTGGCAGTAAATGGGCCTCGTAAGCTTCCCTCATGGGTCAGGTGACACTGTTGAGCTGGTTGCCTGCCTCACTTGGCATGGCAGGGTGGCTTATCCAGGTGCCGTAAGTAAAGGGCTCGTCACTCAACACAGTTGCTACTTCTGACCCAGCTGTATTAGAACGGCCTGAGTGTGCGTCTTACTTCACAAAGCAAGTTCTCAGTCTATATGAAAACAACCTGTTTTGTTAATTTATCTTCTGCTAAAAGTGACAAGTAAATTCACTTAAAAAATGAAATAGGAATGATTTGAGGGTTTCTACCTACTATTTTTAAGAAAAAGTCCCATTTAGATGTATGATAGGAAGGCTTTCCTTCCTTGCTTTTAGTGTCTGTGAGAAGACCGAGGAACAGAAGAGTTGGGTCAGTGTCAGGAGCCAGATAGCTTCCGGGCCATGGGATGAGGGCTAGGTTCCATCTAGCTTTTCTGGCAACTCCTAAGAGGGGTTATCTTACTGCAAGATGATTGACATGCCATCCAGCAGTCTCTAGTTGTTCATGGAACAGACATTTTCAAACATGTCGCTTCTGATGGTATCTCCTGGGACAGTACCTCATCCTCTTGGATTTCAGTGTTCATGGAATGCATACCCTAAGCTTCATGATCTTTGTCTCCAAATTATTTATAATTTTTTTTATATAATTTTTTTTTTCCTGGAGCTGAGGACTGAACCCAGGGCCTTGTGTTTGCTAGGCAAGAGCTCTACCACTGAGCTAAATCCCCAACCCTATTTATAATATTTTAAAGTACCATCCCCTCTCTCCCTGAAACAGTTTCATGTACTCAAACTGCTATTATTTTCTATTTTCTCTACTAAAGTCTTTGAATTCAGCAAAATTCTACATTTTCTACTTTAAAAAAAAAGTTATGTTTATGTGTGTGGATCTGCGTATATGTGGCCCATGGAGACCAGAAGAGGGTTCGGATCCACTGGAGCTGAAGTTACAGAGGCAGGAGCCACCTGATGTGTTGGCTAACTCAGGTCCTCGTAAGGGCAACACATGCTCTTCACTGAGCCATCTCTCCAGCCCCAAATCTCCTATTCTGATCCCAATTGCATCATTTGTGAGGCAAAAAGCTTAACTTTTGAGGATTAGGGAGTATTGCTTTTGTTCGCTATTCATTATAAAAAGGAAAAAAAAATTGAAAATAATATCCTAAGTGCTATTTATTCTTAAACCATTTTAAATTTTATGTGAACTCTTATGTATGACATGTATTTACAATGTGTAGGTCTCACCAGGAGACAATTGGTACATGCAATTGTTTCTTAAAGTTGCCACTTTTCTTCGTATATCTAGATTAACCTGGTGATTAATCCTAAAGATTTGAGAATTGATACCAAGAGAGCAAGTGGAGCTGGAGGTCAGCATGTAAATACCACAGACAGTGCTGTTCGAATAGTTCATCTTCCTACAGGTATGTACCTAGTTTTCCAACATGGAACTTTGAGTCAAGATCAATTTCTGTGGGACTGACTGGTTTTCCACCGAAGCAGACCTTCAGTTACCAAAAGAAAGTAAACCATTAAGGGCTCTTAACCAATCACTTGATTCTGTAGGGTCTGTGGCTGATGCTATGTAGGTAATTACAAAGCCAGGAAGAGGGAGGGCTAAGCGTAGGAGTCATGGTAGTCACTATGAAGAGAACAGAGTCCTGCTGCCTGCCAGTTGGGTTTTGAAATATATATTTACTAGAACCTCAGTGAGATAATGACCTGAATTATTTATCAGAAAATGTTCTGAATCGCTAGTTATCAGCATTAGGGCTAAGATAGTAACAAGGACCCTGGAGGCAATGAAAAGCTTTGGACTTCCTACACAGAAAGATGATACATGTGTGCAGTTTTAAATACATTTCAGGAGCATCTTCCCTTGAGACCGTAAAGTCCAAGGCAAGGCAATTTGAATCTAGATAATTGGGCAGATGGACTGGACACTGCTCAGTAGAGCCATGCTTTGAAGTGTTTCTAGAGCCCTGGAATGGCTTGTAAGTGACAGGGATGTCTGGTTTATACGGTTCAGGCTTACTTTAACTGGAACAAACTGTCAGAGTTTCTCATAGCCAGTGGTTAGGAAGACTGGTGGGCAGATAAGATTGTGTCCTTTTAATTACAGAAAACCGTTAAATATTAAGGTGATAAGTGGGGTGTATAAATAGAAATAGGTTAAAAAAAGGAAATCCTCAACTATATTCTGTTAACTCTAATGCTAGGATTTGTACTTCTATATACGTTCATTTTTGTCTTTTTTAAGATAGCTAACCAAGGATGTGAAAAAAGTCTATATTAAAAGTATTTAAAGTCTTCTGTTAGATTCTTGATTTATCTCATAAAAGAAGGGATAAGAAAGAAAAGGAATAGTCTTTGATAATAAAGATTTTTGTATTAAAATTCTGTAATTCTCATAATGTTATTTAGGTGTTGTTTCTGAATGCCAGCAAGAGAGATCTCAACTGAAGAACAGGGAGCTGGCTATGAAGAAGTTACGTGCAAAGCTCTACAGCATGCATCTAGAGGAAGAAACTACCAAAAGATACAACGCTAGAAAGATCCAGGTAAAAATAAATTTAAGAAACCCAAAATAAAATATGTATGGGTAGTGTAGTTTTTATGTTAATACTGTTCTTGTTTTTATTATAAGGGCAGTACCCATGTACAGTCTTATCCTGTTTTCTCAAAAATATTTTTCTCAGATTTGTCAGAGTGGACCAAGTCCCTCCTCAGCTTTTAATCCTTTGAACCTGTGGAAGCAAGAACCTACTGTTTTGTGTTCATTTTATGCCATACACGACCCTTCCATGACTCCTTTAGTATGACCACCCATCATCTTTTCACCACTCCAGGGTGACAGGAATTCCCAGAGCTTACATACACATAAAATGTACACATAAATATGTTGCTTCTACCATTTAAATATTAGCCATTTGCCAGACTCCATTATGTAATCAATATTTTACTGACGGGAAATCAGAGCTTCGACGTAAGCTGCAGAGCGTTGAAGGAGCAGAGGCAGGACTTAGATCTTAAAGTCTCCCTTCTTTCCCCTGCACTGTTCCACCATGCCATCTGGGCAGTCGGGGAGACTTACACTTGGTTCTTGTATTGCTGTAGGCCTCCTGGATCCTAATGCACCTCATATCTCCTCCCCTGTGTCTTTAGGTTGGAACTAAAGGAAGATCAGAGAAAATAAGAACATATAACTTTCCACAGAACAGGGTCACAGACCACAGGATAAACAAGTCTCTGTATGACCTTGAGAACTTCATGCAAGGAGACTGTCTTCTGGATGACATGATACAGTCATTGAAGGACTATTCGGATTATGAATCTCTAGTAGAAATGATTTCCAGAAAAGACTAAGCTGCTTTGTAAAGCTGTTTTTTTTATACAGACTAGAGACATCCTAGAGCAAATCCATTTTCCATTTTGTGCAAATATTTAACCAGTATTCTCTTGAAGAATGAAAGGTAACAGTTTCTTGGACTCTACTCTATAAAAAATGAGACACAAAGGAAGACAGTTGTTGTGGACTGTTATTTTAAGGTGTGTTACATTTGTTTATTCTGTGGAACATTTGTTTAATGATGCAAAGATGTGTTGTATTCTTTTTATGTTATATTTAACTCTGAAGCTGTGTTACTTGATTGGTCTAATAAGGAGCTGAACGGCCAATAGTGAGGCAGCAGAAAGGATAGGCAGAGCTGGCAGGCAGAGAGAATATATAGAGAAGTCTGGGAGAAGAAAAGGAGCAAGAGGGCAAGGAGAGGAGGATGCTAGGGCCCAGCCGCACAGCCACACCAACCACACAGCCACACAGCCACACAGCCAGCCACAGAGTAAGAGTAAATGTAAGATATATAGAAATAGAGAAAGGTAAAAGCCCAGAGGCAAAAGGTAGACAGGATAATTTAAGAAAAGCTGGTGAGAAACAAGCCAAGCTAAGGCTGGGCATTTATAATTAAGAATAAGTCTCCGATTGTGGTTTATTTGGGAGATGGGTGGTAGGCTCCCCAAAAGAATAAAAAAAAGAACAAAAATACCAACAACATTTTGGCGTTCTAATGTAGGCCCGTATTTCTAACAAGTTTTTGTGCAAAATAATAGCTGCTCAACAATTTCAAATACTAAGCAGAAATATCTATGTTAATGTGATGTAAAGAGATAGATTCTGACAGTGAAATTGACTAGCGATGAAAGGTACACTGGGACTGAGAGAGAATGGCCTACATGAAGTTTGCTGTGGATATCGCTCTGTATAAATAAAATACTGTTTGGCCAGTGGCCAGGCAGGAAGTATAGGTGGGGCAAAACAGAAGAGAATTCTGGGAGGTGGAAGGCTGGGGTGGGGAGACACTGCCAGCCGCCACCATGACAAGCAACATGTAAAGATACCGGTAAGCCACAAGCTATGTGACAAAGTATAGATTAATAGAAATGGGCTAAATATAAGAGTAAGAGCTAGACAATGGTAGGCCTGAGCTAATGGCCAAGCAGTTTAAATAATGTAAGTGTCTGTGTTTATTTTCTAAATGGGATGTTGGACAAACAGGGCTTGGCAGGGGCTGGAGAGAAGGTCTCCAACTACAGAAGTTCTTAATAAAAGCACTTCCTTATAAGGCACTCCCTTCCACAGGGTAGAGTCAGGCCTGTTGTAGGGCATGGCATAGCCCACTCCATGGTGGAGAGGTTCCTGGGTTGCCCTGCAGCTGGTAGCGTGGGCCTTGCAAACAGAGAACCTCAAGCCCATGGGGCTTGGTGAGCAAAAAGCCTCCTGTTCAAGTGTGAACAAAACTGACTGGATAATCCATCCTTTGTGGGCTATATCAGTTCTCCAGAGAAACAAAACTAATAGGATGTGCCTACCCAGATTCACTCTAAGGATGGCCCCACATAGAGTAGTATGTATCTCAAGATCTGCAGTGTGAATCAGCTGGGTGGAGACCAAGAAGAGCTGAGGTTTCTTGATTGGAGGAGGCTGGGTTTTCCCTAGTCAGACCTTCAGCCTGGTTGGGTAAACATGGTAGCATAAAGGACAATCTAGGTTAACTGATTTTTCATTGATTAAATGCCAGTGGCATCTAAAACGTGAGATCTAAAACAATATGTTACCAAATACATTGGTAACAGCAAGCCAAATTTATGAAATAAACCATTATGGTGTCCGAGAGTACCCCTGGAGGCTGGGCCACGGATGAGTAGAAATGAAATATGCTGTCATGCTTACAGGGTTTCTCCACCGCCTGCTACTAACAGGTTCCACATACTAGCAGCAAAGAGAGGTGCAGGCTGCAGCAGTTTGAATGTGTCCCCTCCAAAGCCCAGGTGTTGCCCATGTGATACAAAGTGCGTCAGCTTTGCAACTAAGGTTTTAAAGAGTCCCTTCTGAATGGGGCTGATGTCTTAACTGTCAGACACCCAGAGTCACTGCCCATTTCAATAATGTTTTCATACATTTAGTGTCAGAAATACATTGCAAACATGACAGTTCACTCTCACACATACCGACTGGCATGACTTAAGCATATATATCATGACATGACAAAATTCATGGTAGATCCCAAATATTTCTCTACTTCTTCCCCAGATGTGCTCAAGCTGGCTTCCTCAAACTAAGACCCAATTATATACATAATCCAGTGGGTTTACCTTTATCAGACTCCTGATCTTGATTTTCAAGACACTGCACTGGATTTTCATCTATGAAGATCAAAACTAGATACTTTGGTACTCTGTGAGTTGTTTAGACATTCGTGGACATTAGTGCTTAACACTTGGCCAGTTAAACCACCCACACCTCTTCCTGTGACCTAGCACTGTTGTCACATAAATCCCCATTGAAAGGGAGCGCTTGACTGTTCCATGCCACTGTCGCTAGGCTTTAGAGGCCTCTGACCTAAATAATAAAGGAATTAGGAGGTACTTCCCCAGATCTGCTGGAATCAGCAGTAGTCTAAGTTCTTAGGAACCCATATAATGTGCTTCATAGATAGATAGATAGATAGACAGACAGACAGACAGATAGACAGACAGACAGACAGACAGACAGATAGATAGATAGATGATAGATAGATGTGTGTGTGTGTGTGTGTGTGTGTGTGTGACCAAATTTCCTTCAGAACTCAGCTTGTAGTTTCAGTACACTTACTTTGAGGATTTAGTTCTCACTGTTGGAAAATGAGTAGCAGAAAACCATTACTGATAGGCAAGGGTTTTCAAGCTGCCAACAGTATTTAGCACAGAAACCAGGTAACATAAACAGAATCCCTCCCTTCTCATGAAAGGTACTTTACCTTTAAAAACACTTTTTAGTCTGCTTTTTATATGTATGGGTGTTTTTCATGCATGTATGTCTGTACACTATGTGCCTGCAGTACCCATGGATGCCAAATTAGGGTATCTGATCCCATGGGATTGTAGTTACAGACAGTTTTGAGTTGCCAATGGATGCTGGGAATTGAACCCAGGTTCTCTTAAAAAGCAGCAGTGGTGATTATTTTGGGGACAAGGTCATAGTCCTTGCATGGTTGATGCAAATGTGCCTTAGGCATCTGTGATAACAATACTACAACATGTTTGTTTTTTCAAGACGGGGCTTTCTCTTTGTAGCCTTGGCTGTCCTGGAATTCATGCTGTAGACCAGGCTGGCCTTGAACTCACAGAGATCCACCTGCCTCTGTCTCCAGAGTGCTTCAATTAGTGACATGCACCACCACCGCCTGGCCTTGAACTCCTGAAGTCTTGCCTAAAGGAACTGGGTTCTTTTTCCCTTTCCACCTTTCTAATTCTGCCTCGGGAGGATTCAAAAGTCCCTGCATTGTCTTGACCAGCTCTGAAATCATAGTACACAGCAAAATTTGACTTAGACTTCTAAGCACAATCATTATAAAGTGAAACTAATGCTAAGATTATTAAAAATGGCAAGCTAATACCAACATTTTTCTAGTCCCTCCTCAGCATTCTGACAGGTTTCTCCTGCCTCTAAAAACCCAACTCCATTACTGTACATACAATACACCAATGGTCTGCATTCAGTGTTATTTCATACTTACCCATTAGGGAGTATATTTTATGCAACCATCTCCCCTGTACAGCATTTAAAAATATTTATCTTTCGTGATAGGGTTTCTCTGTGTAGCCCTAGAACTCAATTTTCTGCCTCCCAATTGCTGGGATTAAACTTGTGTGCCACCACACCTGATCAGACAGCATTTTAATATTCATTCAGCAAATTACTTTAGTTAAAACCCCTATGCAGTGTAATCAGAAGAAATGAACAACTTCACATGGAAATCTACAGGCTACCACAAGATCTACCTTCTCACTTTTCTGAGCCTCATGCTTGATGGGCTGCAGGCACTTTTTATGCAGTGCTTTGTAAAGTCAGTACAATGTTCAAAGACTCAAACTTAGCTGACCATTCAAAATTCTCAATCCATGCCTCTATTGACAGTTCTTTCTTTCATGTGCTGAAAATCTGGATCGCCAACTTTGTTCTCATTAGTACAAAAAGTCCCAGAAAGACTAGTGTCGTTTCAGCCATTTATACTTGGAGGCTCCGTTCTCAGATATAAAACAGGAAATGCTGCCAAGATTTTGGTAAGCAACACCATCCATAACTATTTTTGTGCAGCATTTTCAAATGTGAAAATGCCAGGAAAGGAGAGAGAAACTAAAAGAATTTAGTTAAGCACTGGATCCACTCAGCACTTGTATGACTCAGCCTAGTCTTGGCCCCGCCTTACCACAGGAGCTGTCATTGACGGCATGCAACCTTAACTGAAAGTCAAATACTGCTGCAGAAAAGCGGGAGGGAAATGGCAGGTCGAGGGGGTGGGCGTTTCGCGGAGAGAGCATCCTGTAGCGTTAGGGCGCCATGTTCTGAAGTCCGGTGCATGGTCACCATGTAGAAACAAATTCAAGGTGCCCAGTGCCCAGCATCACGAGGAGCGCACTACTTACTGCTTGTCACCAGACTATATAATGAACACATTCACTCCCGCCCTTGCTCCAACAATGTCCTCCTAGCCAGGGCTCCTCCAGCCCAAAGAAGTGGGGGGTTTGACTTAATGGTGGGATGGAGGGGACAGGTGTGCTGTCTTGCGCACAGCCTACGAAGGCAAAGACACAACACAGAAAAGCGAAAACACCAATTAACATTGGTAAGAATGCTTGCTGGTTGAAAACCTCAAAGAATGCTGCGGCAAGGACCAGAGATCTGGCCACGCCCTCAGCCAGCCACCCGGAGGTGCTGAGCAAAGCGACGCCGGGGTCCAGCTGCGCGCCGTCCCGAGGGCAAGGGCGGTTCTCCCGCAGCCATCTGTCCCGCCCCGCCCGTCCACCCCTCCCGGAGGGAACCGCCAGGCCCGTAGTGCGCAAGCGCCAACCCGCCAAGTCCGCGGCGCCGCCGCCGCCGCGCAGGGCGCAAGCGCGGAGGCTCCAGGCAAGGGGCGGAGCCAATTTAGGAGGGAGAGTGGAGCGCGCCTAAATCCTAGAGAGGCGGGTCTGGAGCTGGAGGGGAAGGGCCTGGGCTTTGTGGCGGGCTTGCAGCTCACCAAACTCGCGCTTCAGACACGATGGAGGAAGACACGGGCCCCGTCTGTGCCCATCAGAGATCTTCAGGCAGAAGTCGGAGCTGTCCGCAGGACATGAGGACTCGCGGGAGGCCGGTTCGCGGGATAGCGGCGGGGGTTGGGTGGGCAGCACGGCGGGGTCTGCGCAGGCGCCCCGCCTTCGCGGGCCACGCCCCCAGCGGCTTTACCCACGCCCTCTGCCTCTTTGGGGAGGCGCGGATCGGGGTGGGTGGGAGGGGCCCTGGTTCTACGGCTGGCTCCGCCCCCGCGGCCTCTGATTGGGCGAGCGAGGGCGTCCCCCTCGCGCCGTCTGCCTATTGGCGCGCGCGTGCGGACGCCGCGCCCCATTGGTCTGTTCTGATTTGGGCACCAAATTCAAAGATTTTAAAAGTACCAGCTGGCGCCTTTTAAGAACTACAGCTCGGCGCCGCGGCCGGTCGCCTCTTCCTCCCGGTCGCCGCCACTTCACCTGCGTCGGAGCCCGCCTTCTCCGGCATGAGCCGGCGCGTTTGCAGCGGTCTGCCCCGGCCGTCCTCCTGCCCCTGCGGCCTCGGCGCGCGGACCGTCGCGGACGGTGAGTGTGAGGCGGGCATCGTAGGGATCCCCACTTGGTGGCCGCAGCCTCAGACCCGGTGCATGTGCAGATCACGGGGTCCCGAGCCTCAGGCGGCTTTCCAGGCCCGGGGTAAGAAAGAAGGGGGCTGGGGGCGCGGAGGAGAGTCGGCTGGTGCAGAATGGGGCAGTTGTGGTCTGGCTGGCACGGGGTCCCACCATCCCATCCCATCCAGGTATCCCGCTCCGAGGACGTGCAGGTGGTGGCATCTGCGCGCGGGATTCCACCCCAGCCCCTGCATGGGCGCCAAATGCCCCCTCCCCCCCCCCCACTCCTGCCCGAGCTGTGACAGGGCTCTGAGCTTCCAGGCTTGCCAGAGGCCTCACCTCCAGCCCCTACACCCCCTTTTCACAGTTGTTCAGCTCCCTCACGTCCCAACTCAGTGTCCCAAACTTTTCTCCCTCTGCGTCCTGGCCGGAGAGCGCGGGAGATTGCGCTCGCGCTTATCTCCCGCCCTCCCTCCTCGTGCACTGCGCCCTGGGGGCACCTCCCATCACCGACCCCTCGGCACTTCTAGGGGCTCCCTCCCTGCTCCCGCCAAATGTAGAGACCCCCTCCTCTGCCCACCGTACCAAACTCAATGGAAAAGGATTTATTTTCTCCCCTTTTTTCCTCTTTTCTCAGTCTCCAGTCCTGGAGCCCTCAGGGGAGAGGGCTTTGAAAAGCTCTCCCCCCTCTTCCAAAAAAAGAAAAGAAAACCCCCAAACCATGAATTTGCCTCTAGTGTTTATTTGATGGTGAAAGTCGAGGAGTTTTGTTTTGTTTTTTCTTCTCTGAATTGAGGAGTTAGTGATCACTTGCTTCAAAGCCTGAATGAGAAGAGTTCAGCAAACTCAGTTACATAAATGTATTTAAAATATATCCTTGTCGGACCCTCAGTGAAAGACGCATCCATTTTATCCTAGAAATTTTCGAAACTGGAGGAAAAACAATTCTTTGTTCATCTTCCTTCATCGGAACAGGAATTAAGTCTTGAGGGGTAGAAGCTACTAGCTTAGCAGATTGTATTTGTAAAAAACCCTGAATCCTAAGTCAACCTTAAAGGTCGGAAATTTAATAGTTTTTACGAGGGGATTTTTTTTTACCCAACTTTCCTCAGGAAATACGTGCTGCCTCCGAGTCCCCTCCCCCACTTGGTTTACAGCTTTGAAGAAATCTTTTAAAAATTGATTAGTGCATTTAAATGATTTTCCAAGTAGGCTTGAAGGTTTTCTCTTGAGAATTATACTTTGGTCACCTTTCCTCTGGCTTTAATCGGAGAAATGAATGTGCTTAGCCTTGGCCACATGCTTGGGGACTGAGGCTGAAACTTGGTTAACATATGGAAGACTAGAAAGACTTTAACGACAGTTTTGATTACAGCGTTTGATATGGAATGTAAGGTCGGGATTTATAAGTTGAATGAAAGGTCAGACCGGTGTACTTTATAACTCTCAAACCTTCTCCCTCCCCCACCCCATGATTGGCCTGAGCAGTGGTAATGTGAGTTCTAAACATTGAAATGTTTGAGTTTTATCTATAGGTTCGTTTTAAGGAAAACCAGAAATATCCTAACGAAATAAACTGGTTGGAAAGTTCAGCAGAGAGCTTTTTAATTTGAACTTTTGCTTCCTAAATTTGTGCTTGTGTGGAATTTATCTTGATTTGCAGTGTAATAAATGTTAGAGCTTGACTTAATGTGAGCAATGTGATTAGATTGTGCATTTAATAGTTTTCCTCCCATTTCATGGATGGGAAAACTAAGGCTTTAAGAGTTATCTTTTTGTCATTTTCTCCCGACTTAGTAAATGGTACTCTTTATGTTAATTGCTGGAGTCTTTAACCGTAGGATTTTTTTTTATTCTACTTAACAGT
This sequence comes from Onychomys torridus, assembly GCF_903995425.1. Lineage (NCBI taxonomy): Eukaryota > Metazoa > Chordata > Mammalia > Rodentia > Cricetidae > Onychomys > Onychomys torridus. The sequence goes on along the minus strand of NC_050461.1, from coordinate 48,920,096 downwards.
ACATATCCTGTGCATTAGTTAATTGGGGTCACTTGCCTAAGTTTCTACTGCAGTTGCCCTTTATCTATCATAAGTGGGTATCAGATGAATGAAATGGCAAAAAAATGCCCCCACATATTGTTTGATTAGGGGAGGTATGGGATCAGGTAATCTGCCTTTATATGTGATTGATTACATAAACAATATAAAGTATTTCTTATTGTTTAGGAGCACTTACTTTGATTTTTGGGAAGTTCTTACCTAAGATGGATTTAGCTATTTTATATATATTCCAGATTTTTGTCTTCTGATACTTCCTCTAATTTAGAAAACAAAAAAATAAAGAGAATCCTGTAGTGTGGAAAAGTTTAAAAAAAAAAAAAGAGGTTTAAAAAAAGGAAATGATGCCAACATGTGAAATGCAGTCCCAAGCCAGCTGGAAAAGCTCATGAGAGCAAAACTTAGACCAGTTTGAGGCAAAAGTGAGCACCCCTGGACTAGGTTTGGTGCCAAAGCTATTGATTCTGGTGTTCTTGTCCTGCAAGTCCCGCTCACATGAGCACATGCATTAGGCAGATCTCAGGTCAGAGGCACTGGCTGAGGGAAGGAATGAAGCTGCCATAGCCATGGCTGAAGGTAAATACTTTTCACCAGCTTGCCACCTGTGCCCAGTGAGACCCACATAGAGATAGAAGAAAAGCAATTTCATAGAGTTGTCCTGACCACATGTGCACCATGGCACACGCATACCGACACAATCGAATGGGGGAGAGGAGCCTTAGTTCAGAGGAAGCCTGTAGAACTAATGATAGCTGGATGGAATGTGGTGTCCTGGAACAGTGGGAAAAAGCTAAAGAACCATGCAACCATGGGTTTAGTTAATGGTTTTGGCTTAATCTGTTAATTGGGACATGCACTCCATGGTAATGCAACCTGTTCATTTCTGTTAGTGGGTATGTAAGGACTGATATTTGGTGTAAAGCCCTGGGTTCAGTCCCCATCAGGGAGTAGGGGAACATGTTAGTACAAAAGTGATCTTTACTCTGTTGTGTGTTCTTTTCATAGGTTGTAAAGAAGAAAGTCCTGTTCTTTCTGTTAAAATGAAGTGTTTTAATTGCAACCCTGATCTTTCTGAACATGAAGTGGTAAAACCTGAGGAGAGTAGGAAACAAGTTTCCTACGATCCTGTGTGTTTGGAGCCTTCCTGTAAGGACTGCTTTAGAAACCAGGAAAGGTTATCTTTCATTGAGTCACCAATTGTGGCACATGATAACAACAAGGAAAATCAACGTGTACAAAAACTACTCAATAGTTCAAGTGAAATAGAGGAGCTAGAGGCCAGCAGACTGTATGAAGACAGTGGCTATTCATCATTTACACATCAGAGTGAACACGAGGATGGCATCCTTATCCTGGAGAATTTCAGGAACAGTACCCAGCCCCACCTGCTGCCATCACAGAGCCCAGACCAGTATCCCAACAAACACCTGCTGCCTGTCCTGCATTTTGAAAGAGTGGTTTGCTCAACATTAAAAAAAAATTCCAAGCGAAACCCGAAAGTGGATCGAGAAATGCTGAAGGAATTTATCGCCAGTGGGAACTTTAGACTACAGAATATAATTGGCAAGAAAATGGGTCTGGAACACCTAGATATCCTCACCGAGCTCTCCCGGAGGGGATTTAAACACCTTTTAGCTAATATTTTGACAAAGCTCAGCGGCATGGATTTAATAAAGTGAGTGTGTTGCACAATGCATGTGTTAGATAACCTGGGACCCACTTGTACAGATGAGTGTAAATCAGTGCTGGCTTGTGTTTGATTGATGGCATTTGAAATGAAATAAAACTTAGGAAATAATGCATCTAGTCTGGTTACTTTGAATTTTGTAGTCTTGGTATTAGAAGGATGTATTCTATATTGAATCATCTGACTGGCCGAAGTGAAACGGGGTGGATGTGTTGGTTTCTATTATTGGCTGGTTTCTGGTTTCTGTAATCAGTATTATAACCAACCAGGTTTTCAAAATATTATAAGCAGCCTACAGGAAGGTGGAGGTGTGCACATTATACTAGTATGAAATTGATTCTAAGTAGCTACTCAAACAGAATGGATACAGCTTGATGGGCGATTTTAAAACATTTTAAAATTCTGTCCCTTGGGTAGTAGTCTGGTTAAACACTGATACATGGTCATCGGAACAGTTTCAATGTTTAATCGGGTTAGCGAAGCTTGCATTGTGCTGCTGTTCATTCTGCTCATCTTAGTATCTTGTCTCCTTTGCTTCTAGTTTGTCTAAAGTGAGCAGACTTTGGAAGAAGATAGTAGAAAACGATAAAGGAGCATCCCAGCTATACAGCAAAGCCATGCAGAGAGTCCTTGTAAGTGATGTTTTCTTGAAGGGCTGTTGTTTTTTCTTTAGAAGTAGAGACATTTTATACCTGGGCGGTGGTGGCACATGCCTTTAATCCCAGCACTTGGGAAGCAGAGGCAGGAGGATCTCTGATTTCAAGGACAGCCAGGCCTACTTCAAAAAAGAAAAGGAAAAGGACAATTTTTTTTTTTTGTAAGTCCCTTATATTCATAAAGCACATCAGCCCCCCAGGGGCTGGAAAAAAGGGTTGTGAGAGGCATAAGACAAGTTTAAAAAAATTACTTTCCTCTAACCTGGAAAAACTGCGCTGTGCGGACTGATTTAAAAATAAGGACTGCACAATTGGTGGTGTGTGTCAGTGTGGTCAGTTACAAGAAAAACTGAATTATCAACATCCTGGAGAGTCTTACTATATAGAGCAGTGGTTCTCAACCTTCCTAATGCTGCGATCCTTTGGTGGTGACCCCAACGATAGTTATTTTCGTTGCTATTTCATAACTAATTTTGCTTCTGTTGTAAATTGTAATGTAAATACCTGATATGCAACCCCTGTGAAAGGGCCATTTGACTTCCCCCCCCAAAGGGGATGCAACACACAGATTAAGAACTGCTGGTCTAGAGGAAGTGTTTAATTTTGTGAGGTACTTGGTAATTGTATTTCTGACAACCATCAGTATATGGTTGGGAGTTAAGGCCTTAGAGTTGGACATGGTTAGCCAGCAAATGCTGCTACTTAGCCAGGTGACTTTAGAGGGGGGGTCCAAATTCTGTGCTCAGTTAACTGACTACTGCCACCTACTGGTAGTTGGAAGAATGACCATTTGTTCTGTGGGCAGGACTTTGGCCTTGGTTAGTTTAAAGGTACCTTGGAATCCTTACAGGCTCATCTTAGTTTCTGATTGACTAATGCAGGGCTGGATATCCTGTTCCTCTTTGATTCTTTTACCAACTGCAGATGTAATGAATAGAGAAAAGAATTTTAAAATCCTGTTAAACCTTTTTCAATCAGGAAAACAGTAAGTTGTCGCTGCATGCTTCAACCAGAGGGTATGTTGTGAGCAGAACTGCACTAACTTCTGTTCAAAAGTCATCGACTTGGGCTCCTCCCAGAAAAGATACTCAAGCCAATTTGCCCAGTCAGCGTGAAAAAAAAGGTCCTGCCTACAGCCGGCACAGTGAATTCCTTGAGGTAACTGTCTAATTGGAGGTATTAGAACCAGCACTTACTGCTCAAGGGAGTTAACATAAGAAGTGGGGTTTCAGTCCAGGGGCACTACTTGATATATAATGTTTGCTACTCAATTAAGTCACACGATATCCTTTGGGTTAGAGTAAGAAGCATTAAGGCAGTTATTGAAGAGGTCACCTCTTCTGTCCCCTTTGTTCACTCAGTGACCTTGGAATTTCTCAAACTATTCCATACTACATTTTGTAGTTGGCTACTGTCCTAAGGAGAACAGCTGGACAAACGGTGTATCTTTCAGAAATGCATGATTTCCTATTACTCTGAACTATTGGGTGATAGACACTAAAATATCTCCTATAAATCCTTAACTGTGTGCTGGAGGCATGGCTTCCCTTCCTGGTTTGGTTACCAGAATTCATTCAGTCCACTTAAATACGCGTACGTATGGGTTTTTTTTCTTCTAGGTGGCCAAGACATTAAAAAACAACGAGAGCCTCAAAGCCTGTGTTCGCTGTAATTTCCCTGCAAAATATGACCACTATTTAGAGCGTGCGACCTGCAAACGGGAAAGCTGTGGATTTGACTATTGTACAAAGTGTCTGTGTGATTATCATGTCAACACCAAAGACTGTTCGAATAGCAAGCTCCAAAAAGCCACCTGTAAAGTGATGGGCCCTTTGCCTGGAACTAAAAAAAGTAAAAAGAATTTACAAAGATTGTGACCCTTAGCAAATCAACTGCAGGAGATCCTAAGGGCTACTTTTTTAAGAATTGTTAGATTATAACTTAAGGTAAAAATAAATGTATGGTGCCATTTTGCCACTTTGCGAAGAGGATATACATAGAGCCTCTTAAAACAATTACAGCTTAATATTAAAAAATTAAATTTCCATACAAGCAGAAAGATTAAATTAAGAAAAAGGAACTGGGTATCTATTTGTAGTTAGATGGTAAAATAAAATTGATTGGATTTTATGGCAAGGCTGTAATTTTATGGAGTCTTTAAAACAGATGTGATTTCCAGTGTTAGCATCTGTGATGCTTTACCAAATTTGTATTGTGTCCATGTCAACTTGAGTCTGTCAATTTAAATGTTTGTCTTTGTCAGTATGAGATTTTTTCAGTGTGTAAAGTATTCATTGTAAAGTCTTGTTTACTTTCTTTCTGGTCTGTTTTAATGTTTTTATACCTGTAAATATTTCTGTTTTTACATGCCAAAGAAAATAAATATTCATATAACTTTGTTTTGTTACAAATAAAATTGTTACAAGTTTAGTAGCATGTGCTGTTCATTTTTATGCCCACATTAGCACTGGAGACAAGTACGTTGAGCTGTGAAGGGAGGTGGGTGGATCATGTCTCACTAGAGGGCTTATACCTCCCTGAGTTCCCTCCCAGTACCTTATCCGATAGTCCTGTAGACCTGTAGATGAACATCTCCAGATGCTGCAGCTCCTTGGAACACTGAAGTATAAAGGGTATCATTTTCTGTCTCGCCAAGACTTACCGTCAGGCTTCCTGAGTAGTGGGCAATGGTTTGGTTTTATTTTCTAGTTTTCATTTGTTTATCCATAAGAAACTTGGATAACCTGCAGTGGCAGGTTAGTGATCTTGCCCTGCATTAGCTCAGGTTTGTCATGAGCAATCTCCTTCAGTTTTAAAGAGCATTTAGTGATCCTGTCAGTGGTAACTTCATTTCAGGATTTGAAATCTATCCTCCAATGCTTTCCTGGCTTTGCAAGTTAGGGTTTTGTTTTTTGTTGTTGGGTTTGGTTTAGTTTTTTGTTTGTTTGTTTTGTGTTTTTTTCCCCTAGGCAGGATTTCTTTGTGTAGCCCCAGCTGTCCTGGAACTTGCTCTGTAGACCAGGCTGGCCTTGAACTCAGATCAGTTAGTTGTTCTAGTGGGGATTGCCTATGGAAAGAACTTGACACCTAAAGCTCTTGGTATTCTATACTATTAGCATTTTAAACACAGTTGAATATGGACAGGGCCTTTTGCTTTTGTATTTGAGTAGTTTTGATTTCCAAATGCCTCCTGAAGCTAGTGGATCATTTTTTTTTTCTCTTAGATTTGAGGAATTTTCATAGTTCTAGTAAACAGATTTTCTATATCATTAGCCCGTGTCTCGGTTCCTTCAACATCACTGGGTATCAGATTTGGTTTCTTGTTTCCCCTATTACTTAATGCTATCTGATTAATCCTGCGTATGTAGGTCCTGGAACTCATCTGCCTCACCTGGTGGGAGTGTTTTAGAGTTAACTGTACTATTGATGAAACACCAAAAACAACTTGGAGAGAAAATAGCTTATTTCATTCACATTTCAACAAAACAACTTGGAGGGAAAATAGCTTATTTCATTCACATTTCAAATCAGTTCATTAAAAGCAGGTAGGTAAGGCAGGAGCTGATGCAGAGGCCATTGAGGAGTGCTGCTTACTGGCTCGCTCAGCCTGCTTTCTCCTAAGAACATGAGAGCAGTTCAGGGATGGTACCATCCATAATAGGCTGTGCCCTTCCCTGTCAATCACTAAGAAAATGCCCAGCAGGCTTGCCTATAACCCAATCTTAAACAGGCATTTACTGTGTCTGAGCCAGCAGTTCTTAACCCGTGGATCACGACCCCTTTCACAGGGGTTGCATATTGGGTATTTACGTTACAATTCATAACTAGCAAAATTACAGGTCCGGAGTACCAGCTAAAATAATTGTATGGCTGAGGGTCTCACCACAACATGAGGAACTGTGTTAAAGGGTCACAGAGTCAGGAAGGTTGAGAACCCCTGCTCCAAACTGAGCTGTACCGCCCACCTCTTCCTTGGTCTCTAGTCCACTTCTTTCCTTGGGAAAGTGTCTCCCTTTTGTCACTAAAACGCTTTTCCCCAGTCGTTTGAAGGAAGCTTCTAATTTAGTTTTTGAAGAAAATTTCCATTTGTCTATGTTGCCACACTGGTTAGTTTTTTGTTGTTGTTGTTGTTTGGCTGGTTGGTTTTCTCTTTAACTAGACACAAGTAAGGATCTTCTGGGAAGAGGAAAGCCCTCACTTGAGAAAGCGCCTCTGTAAGATGGGCCTGCAGACACATCTGTGGGGTGTATAAAACAGCACACTGAGCAAGCCACAGAGCAAACTAAGGTTTTGTTTGTGGCCTCTGCTTCAGTTCCTGCATCCAGCTCCTGCCTTGAGTTCCTGCCCTGGCTTCCCTTCATGATACAGCTGTAATGGTAAGCTGAAACAAACCCTTTCCTCTTCAAATTGCTTTTGGTTGTGTTTTATCACTGGTTAGAAAATAGCTTAGACGATTGCTTTTCAAGGACATACCAAGATATTTTCCAAACTGGTACCCTTTTCTCAGGAAATGTGTGAGGGTTCCATTGATTTTGCCGCTGTCCTGGCTGGGCTGTGTCTCCCTTCCTATAACTTTCCTTTGTATTCTATGACGGATGTTTAGCATCTTTTCATGGACTTGGCTTCATATTCCTTGGTGAAGTGTGAGCTTAAATGATTTATCTTTGTTGTATTGCCTTCTTACTGACGTTTGGGGAGTATATATTACTGATCAAGTGATTTATCCACCTGTCTTTTGATTTGTTATCATCTTAGAGGAAATGTTTTAATTTTTTTATTGTTCCAAATAATTTTCCTTTTATAGAGCATGTATTTCACGCTGAATCTAAGAAATGTATCTAGTCTACACATACACAACAACTTGCTCCTACATTCACATTTAGAAGTTTTACATTTAAAACAGTATTACATTTGTTTGGGTGGGTGGGTGGGTGGATGGAAGCATACTCTAGAGCATGCAGGTGCAGGTTTGAAGACAGCTTGTGGAAGCTGGTTCTCTCCTTGTATCATGTGGGACTGAGGGATTGAACTCAGGTAATTAGGCTTGGCAGCAAGCACCTTCACCTGCTGAGCCATTTTGCTGGCCCATTTGCACACTTTATAATTTTATGGTTAGATGGTTAGTCTGTAGTTTCTAGAATGGTGGGAAGAAATGGTGTCTTGAAATGGGTACCCATTAGTCCCAGCACTGTGTGTGTCTGACACATGTCCTTTGTCTACTGAAATGCCTCTTGGATTCCACACCACCCTGGTAAGTTTTATAACCTGACAATGGCAGCTTTTTAAGCTTTCTCAGACATTTTCCAGGTTATGTCACCTATTGTGTTTCTACATAAATCTTACCAGTTTATCAGTTTTTATAGAAGCACATTAGCTTTGATTGGGATTGCAGGGGGCATATCGGCATGCCGACTACTCACATTTCAACAGCCCTGTTTTCCAGCCCCAAACACAGTGGTTTGTCTGATACACATCACTCAACATGTCTCTTAGCAACACTTTGTCTTTTTATGATATACATCCAGTACATACATAATGTACTTACCCTTAAGCTTATCCCTAAGCCCCATATGTCATAATATTGTGAATACATCTTATTTTCAGTTTTCTATTGTCTGTTGCTATATTGAAATGCAATATATTTATTTATCTGGCAACCTTACTAAATATAGTTAATTATAGTTGAATGTTAGTGGATTTGTGTCAAATAAATATAATTTTGTTTCTCTTAGTCCATCTATAAGCCTTCTATATGACTTTAGTTTCTTGATTTTTTTTTTTTTTTTGTGGCACATTTTATAGTCTAAAACCTGCAGTTCAACAGAAATGCTGGTGAAAACACTAAGGACAGAATGTTAGCTGTCTTTTTTTTTTTTTTTCCATGAGTTGCCTCTGTTTACTTGAGGTTCCTCAGTGTTGGCTTTTGTCAGTATTTTTCACTTGCTATTGTGGTCATGTTGGGTATGGAGGTGTGTGTCTACCATAAATTACCTTGATTTCCTAGTATTACAACAACCTTCCATCCCTAGGATTAAGGCCACTTGTCCGTGATATTTATTATTTATATTATTGGAATATGTGAGTGTTTATGCATGTGTGTGTGTGTGTCTGTGAGTGTGTTGAGAAGTGCTGCATTTGTGTGCATCAGAGATGTTGGCCTGTAGCTTCTTAGGGTGTTTGGGACATACTTCCCCCTTTTCAGTTTCCTGGATGTTTATGTAGAATTAGAATGCTCTCTTCTTTTGTGGTTATCTAGAAATCAAGAAAGCTACCTGGATCTGGATTTCCAGTATGGGAAAGTGTTTACATGTATGTTTTTAAATAGCTGCAAGGCTCTTCAGGTCTCCATTTCTATTCATTTCTCTTTGAATAAGTTTATTAGTTTTTCAAGGACTTTTTCAGGAACAATAATTATGGAATTGATTAGCATGGAGTGGTCAGAATAGTCCTTTTCATACTTTGGAGTCTGTAAATGTCCTCCTTTTAATAATTAGTGTAGCTAGAATTTTGCAACATAGCTTGGTCTTGACTCACTTTGATGTGCTAGGAAGATGGATAACTTAGATGATGTTGCTTTCCTGGTTACAGTGATGTGGTCCACACTGTGTATATATTTGCTTATTTGGAGGAAGTCGGAATGCTAGCTTAAAGCTCACGGAAGCTTCCTGTAACACCCAGTTGACCTTGCTCTTTGAATTGAACCTAGATAAAATCTAGATCACAAGATATCCTAATTGGTGCATGTTGGAGTAAGAACACATTACATTCAGAAGTAACTGGCCTTGGCCAAGCAAGGTCCAAGCTAGGAGTTGAGTTTGGCAGTGATCAAAGGCAGGGAGCAGCCTGTGTTCTCCAGTGCCTGTGCCTCGCCATCCTGCTAGAGTGAGAGGTGAACGTGTATTGTGTGTCACTTGCGATAACCTTTCGATGGCAGATACAGCTTTGCTGAGGCCTGTCTCCTCATGAAGCCTGTTCAGATTTGGAAGTCCTGTGTTAACTCATGTCTCAGATGCTGGGAATGAAAGATTAATGTTTCTATAAAACCCCAGTGTGTCCATATGCATTGCTCTTTTGTGGTGTTCTCAACCTCACTTCATATAATCAAATGCTATCTTCACAGGTTAGCCCTGGGGCCAACTTACCGTGTTGGTGGGAATGCTGTTTGGTACCAGGAGATGAGTGTTCCAGGATTCTGCCTAGGAAGCCCGCCATGCCTTTTCCCATACTTCAAGGGCTGCTGTAAACTCTGACCGTATGAAAGAGTTTCAACAGTTTCATGCCTTTTCCCACAATTTGAGGCCTTCTGTAAACTCTGATGGTATGATAGAGTTTCAACAGTTTCTCTGCTTAGAGTCCTACCCTGACTATATAGCATTGTTCCCTTTGCTTCAAATTCTACTTCAACAGTTTGAACACATTGCCACAAGATGGCGCTCTTTTGACACTGTCCTTTTGAGTGTTCATTCCTGAGAATGTAATGGAAAAAAGGATGTAAGAATATTATTGTGTTTCTATGCAATTTATGTTATCAGATTAGAAAGTGAAGTACATATATACTGCTATGTTAGGATATTTATATTTTAAACGGTTTAACGTTTGGTCTTAGATATGAAGTGTATGTCTTCTGTTCAATATTTGAAAAAAATTGTTCCTTACAAAGTGTAGCTCTGTGCTAACCTGTGTGGAAGCAGCATGTAGTTATAGGATATTTGAAACACAATTCATTTAAGTCCAAAGTGAGATGCATTGTAACTGGAGCATGCGCACCAGATATCGGAGACTCCATACAAAGCAAAACAAAATCAGCTAGACAATTTTCATATTGACTGCTGATTGAAATAACCATATATTATTAGATTTACTGGGTAATTAAAGCACTATGAAGTTCATCCAAGTTAGAGAGAAGTCTTTTATGACACCATAACTGATGTGTCAAGAGAGAGGACCCTAACACTCAGCGCTTAAGGTTTGTTTTTTTTTTAGTTAAATGAAATCATTTTATTTAATAGATATGTAGGTGAGAGTACATTTGCTAGAAAAATGAATGAAAGGCTATTTTCAATCACTTTAAGCTGAATATTCCCTGTGTTTTGTTGATGTAATTCTGAGTTGCTGATATGTAAAAGGGAACTTTATCCATAACGGAATAGGAGACGTACTCAGACGTTAGGTACACCTAAGCAATTAATCTTGATTTACATGTGTACATGTATGTGTATGAGGAAAAGAGTGACCAGAAGAGAGTAGTGGATTCCCTGGACCTGGGGTTACAGGCAGTTGCGAGCCACCTGGTATGGGTGTTGGACCGGAACTCTGGTCCTAGACAAGAAGAGCAGCAGGCACTTTTAACCGCCACTCCATCTCTCCAGCCCTGCAGTGAACTTGTTTTTTCCAAAGCTCCTGTGCAACAGTGATGGCACCTGATACCTCATCATCAGATAGTTGTGGCTTTAGCTTCTTACTTTCTCACTATTTAACCTTGAACGAGATTTTTGTAGACAAAATAAACTTGGGTTAAATTTTCTATCATCTGTATTACTGTGCTTCTGAAAACTAAAAAAAGCTTTTTGTCCTCAGTAGGGTGGTAAGAGAAAGCAGACTTACTGCCAGGTAAAAATTATGTAACAGTATTGAGCTAGTGAACCTTTAAATATCTTTAAAGTGCTGATGTAGACATTGAAAGTTATTCATCTATTCATATTTAGACCATCTCTTGAGCACCTTCTGTATACAGTGTGAGCTAGCTAGGTGATGTCAAATTCAGAGCCTATATCTGAGTTCCATCAGAGAACGCAGCTTTAAGACCTCCTAACAGTTCATGCTAGATGGCGTAGGTGTACTTCCACACTGGCTATGACTGTCTAAGTAGAAATGATTTAGTCTTATTAACGACCGACTTCCTTACCCTAGTGGGTGGGTTAGAAGTGCTTTGAGTGAGTGGAGGAGATTGTAGGAGGTTAAGGGAGTGAGCACTATGGAACCAGACCATGGAAGAACTGATGTTCTAGATCCAAGATGGAGGGGAGCATGACCTTTCTCTCCAGAAACAGATTCTCAGGCCACAGATGCACAAAGCAATATCTATGCCATCCCTATACTCTGGAGAGATGCAGTTGGGAAAGACGGGAATTTTTACCGTAAGAGAGAAGTTGAGGGTGACAGTTTCTTACCACTCCAAAGGATAGAAACAATCTTTCTGGAGTGTGCTGGCCCACATGGAATGTGGGTATTGGCAGTGCAGAGGGAAGAGGACCATATGGCCCTCCCCACCCCTCTTCATTTGCTGGAGCACAGGAAATGTATCTGGGTTGGGGACTTCATGTGAAACCTATGTTATCGTCAGTGTGACACACTATTAGACTAATATAGCCTGGTGAGTGAAGAGCTGGTATCGTGTCCACACAGGTTCTTCCTGGGATGCTAACAGTAAGACATGCAGAATGCCAGTAAGGCCTATGGGGGTTTCATCCCAGGACCTCATCAGCCTTGAGAACTCCAGTGGGATAATGAAGGGAATGCCACTTTTCTTCCTTCCTTCCTTCCTTCCTTCCTTCCTTCCTTCTTTTCTTTCTTTCTTTTTTTTAAGATTTATTTATTTATTACATATACAGTGTTCTGTCTACATGCCAGAAGAGGGCACCAGATCTCATTACAGATGGTTGTGAGCCACCATGTGGCTGCTGGGGATTGAACTCGGGACCTCTGTCTGGAAGAACAGCCAGTGTTCTTAACCTCTGAGCAACCTCTCCAGCCCCACCACATTTCTTTTTAACAATCCATTCCTAAGAGGTAGTGTGCTGTAGATGCATCGTCATGTCCTTCCAATACTAACAAAAACTGTGGTTTTTCTTGCCTTTTTGTTTGTTTGTTTCTTTGGTTTTTTTTCAAGACAACGATTTCTCTGTGTAGTTTTGGCACCTGTTCTAGACAATCGCTCTGTAGACCAGGCTGGCCTTGAACTCACAGAGATCCACCTGGCTCTACCTCCCGATTGCTAGGATTAAAGGCGTGTGCCACTGCTGCCCGGCCGACAAAAACTGTTTTACTTAGAATATTTCTAGTAAAATGTGAAATGTTACCATGTTTCCTCATTTCCTTTCCCTTTGGGGCTCTGGAGGCTTTGTCTGTGTGGCAAGAATGTGAGGGCTCTGTGTTGTGGGAGGGACTTGGAAACACCCTTTATATTCTTCTTAGATGTTTCACGTAGATTTTCCTGTCCTTTTAATAAGTATCCACACTCTGGAAGAGTGGAGAAGGTGGATGCACTTATCGTTTTCCTGTCTTGCTGTACCTCATGGTCTCTTTCCCATCCTGTCCCTCTTTGGGTTTCCACCAGAGGGCAGAACCAGCCCACCTAATACCCAGCTCCAGCTTTCTGCTTCAGTGTTTCAGATGAAACTTCCTGGATTTCTTCAAAGGGTGGGGATGTCATTGTTCCGAGGAATTGTTGAGGGTACCTAAAGCCACACTCTGAGTTAGAGCACTGCTCTGCTGTTCATCCTTTCTGAGACTTTGAAGATTTCTCTGGGGTTTCTCTCTCTGAGGAACAGTGTTTTCAACCTTGTAAAACAAAGAAGAAACCTGCATTTTGGGTGGCTGTGAGTATTACATAAGTTCAGGCCGTGTGTCAAGAGCTTGAAGCCACGCATGGTGTGCAGGACTCTCTAGGCAAGGGAGAGTCCCCGTGGAGTTATGGAAACGAAGGTTCCATATTCCCTTCAGGCTGGAATACAGCAAAGTGTAAAAACATACTAAATAAGGCCACTTGTTCTGGGGGTCAGGCATGTGTAAGAGGGTCTGCTTGTATGTTCTTTCCACCCACTTTACCTTCTACCCAGAAGGTAAACTATTTCCCTTGTTCGTTGATTTATCTTTTGTTAGAACAATGCCCAGCACATTGTAGGTTCTCAATAAATAACTGTTAAATAAACAGAAGATTATCAGCTCATTGCTATAGTTTTGGTATTGATGTCTCCCATGACCACACAGGTTAGCTTTGTCCCCAGCCCATAACACCATCGGGAGAAGGTGGGCTGTTTAGTAGGAAGTGCTTAATGGGAGGCAGCTGGGTCATTGGAGTCCTGTCTTTGAAGGGGATATTGGGACGTGTGGCATGTGCTATGGATGTTCTGTACTGTACCCAGAGCAACAGGGTTGAGTGACCAGGGAAGGAAACCTTTATAACAATGAACCTGATTAAGCATGTCTCCTCTTAAGTTAATTTTCTAAGGTGTTTTTCATAGTGACAGAGAACTAGCACACGCATTTACATTTACACGTAAAAACACAGAGAGAAAGTTAGCACAGCCCTCCCAGGTCACACAAATAAGTGGAGTTGATTGCACCTTAACCCAAATCCATTTCTTCCTAAACCCATCATTTTCTTTCCATGGGGTTCTGTTACCATGAAGAAGGACTCAGAAGGTCCATGAAAAGGAACGTCTGATGGAGGCTTAGAACTGACCTTCCTGGCTGAGTCTTCATGCTGTCTAGGAGGAAGGAGGTGGGGTATTCCTTGTACTCATGCTTTTTTTGAGGTCTGTTTCCTCCAGTGTGTGCATGGAACAGAGGAAAAATTTAACTTCAGGCATAAAAATGTTCAAGTCTAATGACTATTCCTAACTCAGGTTTTCACAAAAGTCTTCCCCACCTATCTTCCACAACCAAATGGCATCAGATCAGTGAAATAGGAGGAAAAATAAACATGTTGAAAACTGCTTAGAAGCCGGATGTGGTGGTATACATCTGTAATCCTGGTACCCAGGAGGCTGAGGCAGTAAGGTTGTAAGTCTGAGGTCAGCCTGGGATACACAGCAAATTGAAAGCTCGCCTTGCCTATATCCAGAGAGACAACTCATGAGGAAGGAAGAGGGGGGGGGGAATTAAAATTCACATTTTGGGAGGGCAGAATGGCTTTCAGCTCACAGCCCAGATTCCATTTGTGCTTGTTGAAAGGCTGTGAGTTAGAGGATGGAAGCTGGTAACTGGCTAAAGAGACCTCGTCTTTGGTACATAGTGCCTGGTACATCTGTTAGCCAAGAAGATCAGCATCCTCTGGGATGGGAAAGGGAAACTTTAATGCCATCCCTGGGTGAGCTGATGAAGGTATGAGCAGCCCCACTTAGCCAATAGGGCCAAACCGCAGAACACAGTTGTACAAGGGCTGATCCCCCTTAACTAAGAAACGGCCATCTTTGCATGTTTCCAAAAAAAAAACACTGTGTTGGGGGAAAATACTGATCCTGGGTACCATTAAATGTCAAAAAGGGGGCTGCAGGGGAGAGTGGAGCTCCCTGTGGTTGTATTAAAAAGTGAAAACTGCAAATGTATCTATTTCTTCTTGTTAGAGACTTACATTCATGCCAGTGTAGAGCAAGTTTCTCTGGTTTTGCAGGGAGATTTCTCATGGGGCTTGCTGTGAGAAAGGTCTGTCATGCCATTATTTATAGGCATCTGTCAAGGCTACATTCTGCTCTATGCATGAATCATCAAGACGTGTTTCTTAAATCCAAGCTGGAGGCAAGGAGCCAGGCAGAAATCCATGGAACTGTCATTCTGCAGGACAGATGTCTCGGCTTGGGTTATAAAACTCCTCTGCTTATGGAAAGGCAAAGAAACTTGAAGTGATGTTTTCATATATGGTTCAGTCCCATGGAGATACATGGGGAAAGCTTTGCTGCCTGAAGTATTTTGTATATGTTTGTACATTGCACATACATTTTATACAAATATCCACTTATTAAATGTATACTATACATGCATTCATTTACAGGCATCATTTTAATGGTATTTTACATGCCACTAAAGTGCACATAGTTTTTATAATATTTGTGTTCTATGATGCCTTTTCAAAAGTTTGTAGTGTTCACATATAATCTGCAAATGTGTGTATGTGTGAGTGTGTGTGTATGTGTGAGTATATATGAGTGTGTATGTGTATTAGTGTGTGCCTGTGTGAGTATATGTGTGGTGAATATGTGTGTGTGAGCTGTGTGACTATGTAGGAGTATGAGTGTGTTTGTATATGTCTGTCTGTCTGTGAATGCATATAGATCTTTATAAGTACTCTTTTTTTTTTGGACTGGTTGTTTTCACAGTACTGGGGGTTGATCCAGTCTTCGCACAAGCCCTTTACCACCAAGCTCCATCTGCTTTGTTCATTATCTTGTGCTGTGGGATGTTCTATATGTCAAATGTGTTGTTCTGATTGGTTAAAATAAATAAAGTGCTGATTGGCCAGTAGCCAGCCAGGAAGGATAGGGTAGACGGGAGAAGGAGGAGGAGAATTGTGGGAAGTGGAAGGCTGGGTGGAGATACTGCCAGCCACCACCATGACAAGAGAGATGTAAGGTACAGATAAGCCACAAGCCATGTGGCAACTTATAGATTAATAGAAATGGGTTAATTTAAGATAGAAAGAAGCAGATAACAAGAAGCCTACCACAGCCATACAGTTTGTAAACAATATAAGTCTCTGTGTGTTTACTTGGTTGGGTCTGAGCAACTGTGGGACTGGCGGGTGAGAGAGATTTGTCCTGACTGTAGGCCAGGCAGGAAAACTCTAGCTACAATCTTGAAAGCTCATAACACAGAAAGCTAACACTGGACTGTCTCAGCCATGTGTGCATAGACCAGCAACACTAAAATTATTACCAGGTATTACTAGATTAAAAACAGTAGGAGCAGCAAATCAATTTCCTTCAAGAGTTTAAAGATTTTCTTTCACTAACTTATCTGCACATTTTTGCTTGTCTGCAAAATTGAATTCTTCCATTTGAAATCACAAACTAGTTTACTGCATGTGGATAGTGTTTTGTACCACTCTGACTTGAAATTAACTCAGAAAACAAACTATTTTAATTCTCTCTATCTCTGTCTCTGTTTCTCTGTGTGTGTCTCTCTCTCTGAGACAAAGTCTCACTATGTAGCACTAGCTGGACTGGAACTACCTACATAGAACAGGCTGACCTCAAATTCACAGAAATCTGCCTGCCTCTGCCTCTGGAGCACCATGATTAAAGGCATCTGCCATCATGCCCTGATGGGACAGGTTCTTTTGTAACCCAAGCTGGCTATCCTTATCTGTTTTATGTGGCAGATGGTAACGTTGAATATTTAAGCCTCCTGCTTTTACCATTCATGTGCTGGGGTGACAGGCATGTGCCACAATGCCTGACTTTTCATTTATCTGTTAAATTATCTTTAATGTAGTTAGAAACCAAGGCAGTAGCATTTTATTACTTTCAAATCCCTATGAATTCATACAGAGTTGGCGATTTGACATCTGTGGTACTTTCGTCTTCCTTCAAACTGCAGCTGCGTGAGCAACAGCCTGAGCTCACTCTCCCTGTGCACTCAAGCAATTTTCTCCTTTTGGCAAAGGGAGGAGTAAGAAAACTGAACAGCATGGCCAGCTGCTGCACTGGCTTCACTTAAAAAAAAACAAAAAACATGCCTTATTTAACTTGGTGTTTTGTACTTACCTCAGTACAGAGTGGGTTTTGTCCTGCAGAGAAAAGTTGTGTGTGTGTGTGTGTGTGTGTGTGTGTGTGTGTGTGTAAATAGCCAAATCACGTTTCTTTCTTATTGATGCTCAGAGATGTTGGCTGTGTAGAGGCTGCATTCTGTCTTGCCTGGACTTAATGGTTCGTATAGCTGCTTCGAAATGTAAACTTGTGTCAAAGGCAGCTGCATAGCCTGGGTGACACCTCACAAAAGCTGCTTCCTTGGAGCTCCTTGCGTGACTGGCAGGCAGCTTGCCTGGTTAGGGTCTCGTCTTCCCTAGCAATTGCTCCTCCTTCATGTCACCTTAGAGAAGAGGCTTGGGAATCTTGTTTTGGGAGTTTCCTGAGACTTGTAAATTTCGTTTACTTCTTGAGCCTTCTAAGTTGGGTAGTTTGATTTTTGTTGTCGTCATTGTTTATTTGTTTGTTTTGTTTTTCAAGACAGGGTTTCTCTGTGTAGCCCTGGCTGTCCTGAAATTCACTCTGTAGATTAAGCTGCCCTTGAACTCACAGAGATCTGCCTGTCTCTGCCTCCTGAGTGCTGGGATTTAAGGCGTGCTCCACCACTGCCTGGCCTAGCCATCTAAATTTACTTTCAAACCCAATGAGCCTCTCTCCTTGCTTCAGGAGGGGGTGTTTTGATTTGGGGGAAAGAGCTGTATAGCGGACCTGTAATATATCACGGTTTGCCTCATGTTATTACATCCCTAATCTCCTTGTGACAGACTTTCTGTCACATCAATTTCACATGCACAGGCATCATTAAGAGCAGACTAATTTTGCCTTCTCTCAGTATCCTGTGTATACATTGTTTGTGGGTTGATCCTCCCCCACCTTAACCAAAATTATGATTTATTTAATTAAAAGCTTGATTCCTGTGGATTGACTAATGAACACATACCTCTCCCAATAAGCTACCATGCTGGGTGTCAGAGATGTAACTTTAATTGAATTGAATTACCCTTGAGAGTAAAACATTTTGTATCTTTTCCCAGAGAAGTAAAATGGTATTCCCTTCCTCCCTAGAATAGCTTCAGTATGGCACTGTAAAGGACTAGTGATATTGGGTGACTAACTTTCACAGTACCAGAGTCTCAGGGCAGGATGTAATCTTAAATGGATTTTAGCCTCATTAATTTCTCTTCATCCATTTGACAGACACACAGCTATGTGCACACAAAGTGTCTGTCATAAAGGTTTTCTGCTTTGCTCTCAGAAGCTGAGCTGGTTCTGACAACTGACAATGGAATGGCCTCTACATTCCTGCTCTTAGTTAAACACTTTACAGGGGAGCAAACTCACTGAATCCCTTTGCCTCACCCCCACAACCTAAGCAAAAGTTTACTTGAGTTAGGTTCTCTTATTATACAGATGTTTACCTGAGGATCCAGAGAGACTAAGTTACATAGAATCAAATCTATCTGATGTGTATGAGGCCTGGATGTGCAAAATCTTCCCACCAACTTCATCTGCACAGTGACTCCGACCTTTCTACGTATCTCACACTCATAACTGACTTTCCAATGCAAGATCTACCTGGAATCACATGGTATTAAGTACTGCTGTAAACTTAAGATGAAGCATCTTGCCTTTTGAAAACTTGTCTATTTGCCTCCATTGCTAAGGGAAATAAGGTAATACAGCTTGTAGAATAAATTTTGGACTAATGAGAAGATATTTGGGGAATAGAAACCTGTCTTGATACCTCTTAAATTATGTCTCTAAAACCCTGATGTCCATCTTCATCTATGACTAAGACTGACCTTTGTAGACAATGTTCTTTGCTCTCTGCCCCTGGAGCTATTGACAGTCATCTCAAATGAGAGGGAAAAAATAAAAAGCACTATGACTGCTATGACGTGGAAGTGAGTCACAGGAAGATGAAGAATGAATCTGTTTCTACGTGACCATTATATTTAGAGTAATCTACCCTTCATCATAGAGACTGACTGTGTGGACAGAAATGCTATTACGGAATCACATTCTCTAATGTACTATCAGAATTTTGCAAGTGATAGCATTTTAACAAGATTATAAGAGAAGAATGTATTAGAGATGAAATGATATTTTAAATGTGATTTAGCATCAGACAATTGGCTTTCATGTGGGGAATTCTCTGCATATTGCACATAAGTCTATGTCCATTTAGGGGAAGTAATTCGTATTTCTCACTGTTCCCTGTAGAAATGGTATCTACTCATTTTGTTTCAAGTTTATCTTAAGTACTTTTGATTTTTCTTTAAATTCACTTGGGATATATTTAGAAAAAAAATCTGTCCTATGACATCATTGACTTGAGAGCTTTTATAATGCAAAGCACTACTAACTAGAGATGATTGGTGATGTTGAAATATTAATCATATTATCCAAAGTGACAGGTTTATTCAGGCAGGCTGAACATTTCAAGAATGACTAAGATCTGTGTATTTATTATAAGATAATGTAACTGAATAATTTGATTCTTAGTGGGCACTGCAGCTGGAGAAAACATGTCCTTCAAATTCTGGAACAGTCTTCATAGTTAGATATTTTCCTTATTTATGATACGATACTAACATGCATTAATTAAATCATCCTATTTTCTCAGTGAGCTCATGATGTTTGCATGTTTGCACAATTAATAAAATGACAAAGACTGAAAAATATCAAGTGGGCTAGATTGACCTTAAATCATTATGCATGACAACATCTAATTTATTTGTCAAAATATTATTTTTCTCTCGTTCTGAGTTTTGAAAATTGATTCATTTTCAAAGTATCTTTAATTAGTAGAACACACTATACATTTCTATTTTAAGGATTTCTTTTCTAATCTCTAAAAAATTAACTTAGCTTTTATCTTATGGGTGTTTGGCTGCATGTATGTCTATGCACCGTGTGTGTGGTGCTCTCAGAGGCCAGAGAAGGCCATTGGATTCTCTGGAACAGATGTAACAGATGGTTGTGAGCCTCCATGCGGTTGCTAAGAATTGAACCCTGATCCTCTGGAAGAACAGCCAGTGCTCTCAACTTCTGGGCTATCTCTCCAATTACCAAGATTTCTTACAATGTTTAAACATTAGTTTTAAAAACTCAGACAGCAAGAACAGGCTTTTATTTAAAGAGATTTGAGCGCACTGTAGAGGTGGGCTCAGGATCATCATCAACTAGATATAAACTAACCTTCTCTAGACATGTGCCTTCCGAATTCAGAGAGCCAGGGAGTGAGGCCAGAATGGAGGCTAGAAACAAGCATCTTCAGTGATAGCATGTGGTGATCATTCATCCATCCATCCATTCATTCAAGAGACTACTATACATGAGGTGTTGGACTTGGTTAAGCATAGGAGATCCATCCTTGAAGGCAGATGCAGGCCTTTCTGTCACAGAGTCCAGAATGGAGCAAAGCATAAATAATAAAGTACAATCAATTTTATAGATGTTTTTTCTACATCATACCTAATAATGAGTGGATGCCAGATTCATTTACATTGTTGCAATTTTCCTTGTGGGTCTTCATGATATTCTGTGTGATTCCAGATTCCATTTACACCACACACACACACGCACGCACGCACGCGCACACACACACACACACATACACACACACACACACGCGCACACACACACACATACACACACACACGCACACACGCACACACACGTGCACACACACGCACACACGCACACACACGTGCACACACACGCACACACGCACACACGCACACACACACTGGCTGACGGAGCTGCAGGCAGGGTAATGGTAACTGTCCGTCAGTGAGTACAGAGCATCAGCTATGCCTCCTGAGAGTCTCCTGAGTTTTGTTGCAGCAGTAGAAAATTGACTATTTTGGCCATTTTTAAATTCTTTTTTAATTTTATAATTTAATTTAATTTTACATATCAGCCACGGATTCCCCTGTCCTCCTTCCTCCTCCCCACCCCTCCAATCCACCCTCCATTCCCACCTCCTCCAGGGAGGGCAAGGACTCCCCTGGGGAATCAGCCCAGCCTGGTAGATTCAGTAGAGGTCCAGTCCACTCCTCCCTTCACCCAGGCTGAGCAAAGTGTCCCAGCATAGGCCCCAGGCTCCAAAAAGCCAGCTCATGCACTAAGGACAGGTCTCGGTCCCACTGCCTGGGGGCCTTCCAAACAGTTCAAGCTAATCGAC
Source organism: Onychomys torridus (assembly GCF_903995425.1). Classification (NCBI taxonomy): domain Eukaryota; kingdom Metazoa; phylum Chordata; class Mammalia; order Rodentia; family Cricetidae; genus Onychomys; species Onychomys torridus. Next base: position 48,899,060 of record NC_050461.1, on the reverse strand, counting down.
TGTCTCGCTTATCCAGAGGGCCTGATCCAGTTCCACTGGGACTCCTCAGCCATTAGTTCATAGTTCATGTGTTTCCACTATTTGGCTATTAGTCTCTGTGCTTTTTCCAATCATGGTCTCTGCATCTCTTGCTCATACAATCCCTCCTTTCTCGCCAATTAGACTCCCTACTCTGGTGATCGGATGGCCAAACACCCTAACTGTCATGGTAGAACTCTCATCCAGCGACTGATGGAAGCAGATGCAGAGATCCATGGTCAGGCCCCAGGTCGATCTCCGTGAGTCCAATCGGCCATTTTTATTAGAGGGCTTTGTGTAGGAAAAAGTCATGGTTAGACTCATCTTATGGTAGATCTCACTAAGCGCTTTATGTAGAATGGGATGGGTTAGTTTTTTGGTTTTGTTTTCTAATGTTAAATTACAGTTAAAGGCACAGAAAAAATGATCAAAAATTACCTTCCAAAAAAAAAAAAAAAAAGAAAAAAGAAAAGAAAACCAAACCTATGTCTCTTGGATAATGAGAAATTAGCTTTAGTTTTCTGAAGGCTCATAAAATTAGGCTTCAGAAAAACAACTAGAAATTCTGAAAAAAAAAAAAAACAATATTTGAAATAGTCAATATCTGTTACTATTTGTTCTAGCTTCTAACAAGTACAAATATTTAATGTTTTTCTTTATATTCTACACTGTATTGGGCATTGAATATAGCTGGACAAAATAGAGATGATGCTTCCTCTCAACATTTCAAGTCTGTACATTCTGAATCTAGAGGTGAACTTTTGTTCTGTGCTATGAATTGAATGTAGGGTCTGATGCATGTTGGGTAAGTATCCTATGAACGAACTTTATTGACAGCACTGGAGAGGTGGGGTCAGGATCATCATCAAATTTTATCATGAGGCCAGTCTGAGGAAGTTGTGGAGGCTGGCTCTGAACTCATTCTGTACCAAAGTTGATGAGTCTTTCTGCCTCTGCCTTTTAAGTAGCTAAGATCTCAGGCCTGTCTTAAGATGTGCATACCTTCAATGAACTGGTTCTAGGCTATGTAAGTGTTGTGCTTTGCAATGGCCTGCCCATCTTTCTTTTCCAGTTTCACAATCCTTAGCGTCTGGAATCACGTATCCTGCATCTCTCTGTCTGCACTACCCCATTCCCTCAGGGGTAATGTTCCCATCTGTCCTTTGAGCAATCCCGGCCTGGACAACCAGAACCTCGGTGCCAGCAGCTCCCAGCCTGGTTTCTCCTGCTCTGGCTCCAGGACTGTGAGTCTTGTTGACTGTGATTTTTTCATTTATGCTTTGGTCGTGAGAACCTGAACCAGATGCAGCCATCCCCCTGCCAACCCCTACACCACTGTCAGTACTTCTTTGCTCTCTGTTGGTTTGTTGTGTTCTGCTTCAACACCACAGGAAGGACTAGTGGCTTTACCAGCAAGTGCAGTGCAAATTGTCACCTGTCAGATACCAGCACTTGTCCTTGGGCCTATCTTACACTGCTTATTTCATATCCAGCCTTTCCGCCATGAACACATTTTCATTTTGGATCTACTTTCTATGCTTATAGGTCAGCTGGTCTGTCTGGAGTAATAATTATGAATGCAAATTCATAATTATTGTTGACAGAGGCTGTCTGATAACTTATTGCATGTGGATGTATTGAGAATGTACACGTGTGTGCCTCTGTGTGGTAGCAGGATAAAGGCATTGGGAGTTTTTCTCAATTGCCTTCCATTTTTATATATTGAGGCTGGGTTTTACACTTGAATCCAGAGAACACCAATTTGGCTAGTTTTATTACCTACCTTGCTCTAGGGTTCCCTTGCCTAGGCTTACAGGTAGGTCACCATGTGTACTTGGGATTTAAGTGGATATTAAGGCTTTCAATGCCTTTTCTCATGCTTGCATGGCACACACCTTACCCAACAAGCCATCTCTCCAGCCTCCTGATAAACTATTTTTTGTAGTCAAAATTTTCTTAACTTCAAATACTTAAACAAAAATCTAAACAACTGAGCTGGAAACAAAGCTCAATGAGTTAAGTCCTTGCTATATAATTATGAAGACCTACATCAGCCTGCCAGCACCCATGTAAAAGCTGGGTGTTGCTGAGGATCATACATGTGAATCCCAGGATCATGCTGTAAGCTAGTCTAGCTGAAACAAGAGCTCTAGGATCAGTGACTCTTGGTTCCCAAACCTAAAGTGAAGAGTGACAGAGAAAGGCTTCAACTTTGACCTCTAGTCTCCACACACCCATGTGTCTATAAGGACACACACACACACACACACACACACACACACACACACACACCTCTGATGCACCTATACCTCTCCCACAAATTAATAAACATATAAAGATAATTTGGACACTTAAATTATTTGGTTGAGAGCGTGAAACTTGAAAAGTTGCTTTTTTAAAGAAATGCTGAACAACTGCATCAGCACATGGAAATTAAGTTAAACTTCCATAAAGCCAGCAGCGATTCAGTATCAATACATGCAGCTTCAATTCTGTAAAGCTGGTCAATTAATTCTGTCTACAAACACGTGTGGCATAACCAGTGTGTGTGAGACACTGCACACAGTACAGTGGAACTGGTGAGAATGTATTTCACAGGGGCATACAGGCAAACTATGCTCCATTTATTTACAGCTTTCTAAAGGCTTTCAGAGATGATTTGTATCTATCAAAAATATTCTAATGAGTAACAGAGTGCATATACTTGCTGTGGTGGTATTGTGTTCCCCAAAATATTGTGCACCCTAATAAACTTACCTGAGGTCAGAAAACAGGACAGCCACTAGATACAGAGGCTAGAAAATGGTGGCACTCACACCTTTAATCCTAGCATTCAGAGGCAGAAATACGTCTGGATCTCTGTGAGTTCAAGGCCACATTGGAAACAGCCAGGCATGGTGACACACGGCTTTAATCCCAAGAAATGAGCCTTTAATCCCAGGGAGTTATGTCAGAAAGTAGAAAGTTATATAAGGTGTGAAGATCAGAAACTAGAAGCTTTTGGCTGGTTAAGTTTCAAGCAGCAGTTCAGCTGAGATCCATTCGGATGAGGACTCAGAAGCTTCCAGTCTGAGGAAACAGGATCAGCTGAGGAATTGGCAAGGTGAGGTGGCTGTGGCATGTTCTGCTTCTATGATCTTCCAGCGTTCACCCCAATACCTGGCTTGGGTTTGTTCTTATTAATTATACCATTTAAGATTCCTGCTACAACTTGCAGATACTTTTCAAAAATTTTAAGCTTCTCTAAATCAGTAGGTGGGACTTTTATATTTGCTGTGTCCTGGTCCACAATACCACTTCCTTCCTGTCAATGTAATTATTTAGCCCTTCGTCTCATCATTTTACCTGGAATCAATCAATCAATCTGTAGCTGCATTGATATACTATTAACTTTATATAGTACCGATGGGCAGAGAGATGTTTGTAAGTTTGAGAGTCTAAGGAAGGGGAAATCTCCTTTTTTGGGAACTGGGCAGGGGGTGCCACTGAACGTAAGAAGAATAAATTAAGAGAATGAAAGTCTAGACTCCATGGGGACTCCAAGGTGGTCTGGGCCTCAATGAATGGAAACAGTGACAAGGGAGGACAGGGAAGATTCTCCAGCGAGAGGAGAAGGGTCGGAATGACAGTGGGATGAGGGGGGAGGGGGAGGATGAAATGACAAGTCTTAGTGTGTGGCACACACATTAGCTGTGTGCCAGCATTCTACAGCTGTGGAGAAAAGGTTTATTAGGTTCAGGTTTTCAGAGGTTTCAGTTCCTGGTTGCTTCTGGCCTGTGGTCAGACGGAAGGGTTCCCTCACTTTTGGTACATAGGAAACAGAAAGACACACAGGCCGATGACAGGATACTGTTTTCTCTAAACAGGCCCCGCCTCTCAGTCAACACTCACCAGAGTATTCACACCTGGATGACTTTAGCGCCGCATGATGAAATAAATCTCTTCTCAAAATTCGGACCAAGCTGACAGTGCACAAGTCTTTTTGAAGGACACATTTCCAGTTGAAGACTGTAGTCTGTTGGGAAATTGAGTTGATCAGAGTAAAGCCAACCTCTATGAGGACCTATAAACCACGCAAACATTTTATTTATCACACAGAGACAGTGTGAGGTTGACTTGGTGGTGGTGTGGGAAAATGAATCAATCAGTGGGAAATGGAGTTTGGGTCTAATTCTTTCTTTTTACCTGAATGTATTCAAACCCCATGTCTACCTACCTCAGCCTCCACTGTGAACAAAAAACCGGGAAAAGGTGTCAAGGAATGATTTCAGCAAAACTTTATTAAATTCCATTCAGGTATTAAGATCCATAAGTGATTTTCATTTTTGTGATTCCAGAGGTTTTTTTTTTTTAATCCTCTTTGAAAAAAGACTAGCTATCTTCTGCATTTTGTTCTCATAATTCTTCAGTATTTGATGACAAAATTTCACATGAGAAAGAATAACAGGATGCATGATCAGCCATTCTCATAAATTCTTCAATCTTCTCAAACCGACCTCTTTAATATCAGAGACCTTATTTTTGTACAGCAATACGCTTCCTGCTTGAGAAACAGATAATTTTTAACCATATTCAAGAAGCAGAGCTGATTCTATTGGATTTTTTTGAGTCTGACATGTCACCTGCAGCTCTATAAGGTCAAATAATATTGACTTGAATTATGTTGCTCAGGTGTCAGAGGGTGCTCTAAAAATCTATCGTAATTTCATTGACACATATGTCAAGGATGGAAGGAAAAGGGAATTAATTGTCAATTAGTATTTGAAGAGCATATTTGTTTATGGTCACTCACCTTTTAAAATGTGATTTAGTTCTATTTCTAAAGTTAGAGAACAGTAACTACCTTTATTTCCTTTAAAATAATTAAATTAGGACTTTGAATAGTATAACTTTAATATTTCTACATGTACTAAAGTAAAATTTTCATTTTCACTGGACAACTGTGAAAAAAACTAATTTCTGCTGAGCAGCACCTCCCCTTGGTGATTTGATGGTGATTAGTATGTACTGCCCAATGGTCAGAACATTATCCACAACATGGCTGTTTTCCCACATTCCAAAATGACCAAGGTCAAACATTTGTGCTTTAGAGAAGAGCCACATTCCCCCATTAGAATATTAATATGTAAAACCCAAGAGAGAGGACAAGAGACACTGAAATTGACTTGGTCTGGGAAGAAAATTAAATATGGGAAATCTCTTTTGGGAACAGAACAGGAAAAAAATGCATTAACCAAAAGACAAGATTTCTGAATAGATATCAGAAGAAGAAAAAAATCTCCCTTCCAAATTAATACCAGGCAGCTCTAACATTGTCATTTTTTTGGAGATACAGCAAAGTAAGTTGAGCAGCAACTGTGTGTAAGGTGGACAAGAGTTTTTTCTCTTGAATATCCTAATTTGCAGTAGGGGAGAAGAAAATAAATGCAATATTAAGTTTGGTCAGATGAACTCTTATAGGAATACTGTAGGGGAAAGATTGGTGTTGCTGTCCAACTTCAAGGCTAGTTAATGGACTGGAACTCATTTCAGGGTGTCTGGGTGGTGAAAGAGATTTTTGTTAAAGGCTAAGGACTAGGCCACATTCCCCATCATTCCTCTAAATCATCACTCTTGAAAGATGGGTAGGAAAATTGAATAATGAGGAAAATTGTGACAAGACATATCTTATATTCCTCACAATTTTTCAAGCATCATCATACTATTTCCCTCCAGGTCTCCCGGTAGTGATTTATATATATTAGATGTCCAGCTCCTTTTGTTTAAAGAATGAACCTTAATGATAACATGAAATATTCTTAATAAAATTCTTTTTTATAAAACTATATGGTCAATGTTTAGTATATTTTAAGAGAATGATCCTGTACTGAAAATGCAATATGTTGTAAGTGAGGAGTAGGCCCTCAAGGCTTTGCACAGCCTTGCTCCTACAGCTCTGTAGGTCTCATCACATGGCTGCTTTCTCATGGTAGTTTTTCACACTGGCCTGCAGCTGTCCCCTGAACATAATGCAAGTGGCTGACACCACTTTTAAGCTGGTAATTAACTTCTGAGTTAGTGTAATGGAGTTGGAAATCTCTTATTCTGAAAGTCTGAATACTAATTGCATATGAATGGCTTGATCTGCTATTGGCTCTAAAACAGTTGCTATTTTCATAATATATGGACCCAGCACTACTTTCTCCATAAAACTTATTTTTCAAATTCCTTTTACAAAATGTAGAATTTATTATATGCACAACATTATATGCTATTAAAATGAGAAACTTACTGTAAACTGGAAGGTGGGGAAAGAATGTTACATCATCATTGGTTTTAAATTCATTGTTTATTATAATTTTAGACTCAGTATATTCTTTAAGTTTTATGATATGAGTTTATATAGAACACAGTCACAATAAGTGGATATGGAAGTTTCCTCTTTTATGTGTGCATGTGTGGTATTGAATGACTTATAGACATTTACATTTCAGTCTTTGTAGCAGGGGCCTTTCTGTTGCTCCCTTTGTGGGAGGGGGCCAAGTAGGCGCAGAGTGGAACCACACAGACTCAGGGAGAATGTCCAAACAACAAGCTCAGTTTATTCAGGAAGAGACAAGCCTTATATATCCTCCACCCCACCCTGGGGGAGAGGTCTGATGAATATGCATCAGCTGGTGTGACATGGCTGCCTCTCATTGGTCCAGGTCATCTCAGATCATGTTTCAGCTGCTGTTGCTAAGGCCATCAGGCAGACCAAGGCTGGCCCTCAGAAAGTATCTTTTTTACTTGTTTGGGCCAGATGGCCCTCAAGCCCATTAGGGATGAGTCGTCCCACAAGTCTTAAAGTGGGTATGCAGTTAAAACTGAAGGCACTCATTGGTGAAAAATGGAACCCTGTAACTTGACATGATAGAGATGTCTGAGATAGCCCTGGTAAGATGAAGAACATTAAACTCTGAGATTCTGATGAAACTATTTTTGCCTGATAAAACATCCTCCCCCACCTCTAATGGACGCTGTGTTCCCACCCCCCCGGCTCTGACAAATTCCAACTTCTCCTTGCTCTTTTCCTCCTCGTCCCTCCCCTTAGTCTTGTTTACCTTGTTAATCTCACATACCAAGATTAACTCAGCTCAGTACCCAACACGGAGATCCTCACTCTTTTGATTATGCCTATGCGATATTTTGAGAAAATAACCATAAAATTTTATAGTTCACATAATTTAATGGAAATAGGATCCATCATTTTGTGTGTGTGTGTGTGTGTGTGTGGTGGGCAAGTGTGTAAGTGTGTGTGTAGGTCAGATGTCATCATTTCTCAGATTCCATCCACTGTTTTGTTTTGTTTTTAATTTTTGAGACATCTCTTACTGACCTGGAAGTCATCAATTGGAACTAGGTTAGACTAAGATTACAAGCAATTTGCCACCATGCTGCCTAGTTGGTGTGTTTTGGGGACTTGAACTCAGGTCCTCATGTTTACATAGAACCAGTTTGTCAGTTGAGCTACCTCCCCAGTCTCCACATAAATGAAACTTACCTTCAACTCAACACTTTGAGAATGAGTCACTAATTGTGTATAAAAGGTAGTTAAAAAGGGAAAACTTGATTTGTGTGCTCAACCCTCTCGGATCACACAGGGATGACTTTCAGGTATCATGATCGACTGTAGTCAAGTGGAGCTGTTGTCCCGCCATCTTGTCGCTGGTGACAATCTTTCCCATGATCCTCGGGTTAGAGTTGGCTGTCCCCCTTGCCCTCTCCCAGAAAGACTGTGGTGTTTGTGGTCTTTTCATGTCTCTATAGTGTTGGCCAGCTTGAAGGTCTAATGTCTAAATGTGTTGATTTTCCTCTTGCCCTCTCCCAGAAAGACAGTGGTGTTTGTGAGCAGTCTGGGCAGTCTTTCTTTTCATGTCTCTATAGTGTTGGCCAGCTTGAAAGTCTAACGTCAGACCATAATGAGTATAATCAATTGGAGGAAAGAAAAGGCATTGGAGAATGGTTATTTCTCCCCCACCTAATGTATAGGTTCAGGCAAAGTGTTCCTTCTGTTATTTTTAAGACTGCTGAAGACTGAAATAGTTTCCTCATTGAACAATCCATGGAGACTGAATAGAGCCAGGCCAGGGTCAGCTTGGCCCTCAAAGACCTCCTACTTTATTTAATTAACTGCAGCCAAAAGATAAATTATATAGCTATGTGACATTTGAAAGTCACTTTGAGCAAGCTCAGTACGTGGTGACCTAGAAATCTTTAGCCTTTGTTGGATAGGTGTAATTACAGCAATGTAAATCCTCTTCTTCCTCGGTCAACACTCACTGGACCAAAACAACCATTGTGGCATCCTTTGCTACTGCCTGCTCTGCCCTCTTGCATGTTAGCAAGTGCCCTTCGGCTGACTCCACTTCCACCCCTCTACCATTGTGTTTTTAGAGCTAGTCTCCTGGGGCTAAATGTGTGGGCATGTTGTGTAGCCTTCCATTTGGCAGTAGAAGAAACAAAGAGCTTTAAAGGAGATGTAGCTACTTGTGGTTTCCATAGCATAAATTGTAAATATGATTTTATCGATGCAATAGAATTATATTTTATAATCATTTTTCCTTAAATGTGTTAAATAATACATTGGATACTCTAAAATTAACTAGTAAATTCTAGGTACTAGTTTCCCAGCAAGTAATATATTTAATTTAACAGTTTTAACCCAACACAAAGACTGTATAACCTATTAAGGTGATGAGTGTTCTTCCTGTTTGAATCTCTGTTTTCTTTTTTGTTTACCAGTAGTCCTTTACAAATCTATACCATTAATATGTATGTGAATATATATATATATATATATATATTTCTGGTAGAAGGAGAATAGAGCAAGGAATATACCTTTTCATATTTCTGCTTTTCTTGTTTTTAGTAACAAATTGGAAATCCCTACAAAGGAGTTCTTATTGTTTCAGAGGCCCTGACTATAACTCACATTGTGCTCCTAATATATAATTAATCTACTCACTGAGGTCAGGTCTCCACCTTCTTTCTGAACACATTTATGTGCCAATATTCCATTAAGGAATGAAAACGATACTTTCTCTTGGAGTAGTTTGACCAAGAGCAAACCCAAATTTTAGTTCTCCATTTCTTTCCCTGTGTCTTCCATCTCTCTATAGTTTGTGGTTAGTGGGTGGTCTGTCTGCTGTCTATCTGCTGTGTGCATCTGTCCCTGCTGTTTGTCCCTAACTGACCCAGAATAGCACTTTAAACTACAAACAGATGTTATCAACTTATATCTTCATATTGCCTCTGACACAGAATATCTGCTTTGTTTATCAGCTGGCTGTTTTCACAATTGATCATGACCACATGCACGTAAAGCTCATTACATGGGAAATCCAAGGCAAAGCATGGTTGGTTGCACTGTTTTCATAAGGGCATACTAAACTTAAACAGACGAGCATATAGTAGGATATTAGGTTAGGTTCATAGTCTTAAATGACCTCAAGACATATTATTAACTTGGCTGTAATCTTACAAAAGTTCAGTCTCCTTAGAGGCAAGAAGTATAAGAAAGAGATGTTAGCCCAGATTCAGTCTCTACTGGTCTTCCACTAATGGGACAGACAACTCATTTAATAAAGAAATATCTGAGAGCAGACAGAATTTTATCATCCATAGTTCTGGCTATTATTTGTTCACTAATTTTTGTCTTTATTACTGTTAGTGACAGGTTTAAGGGAGTGATTTGGGAAATTTTGTTGGAGAAATGGGTCCTATGGGAATATCTGAAGTAAGGTAAGAAAATTGCTTTTTTTTTTTTTTTTTCTTTCCTATGCCTGGTCAGAATGAAAGAATAAGTTGAAAATATTAAATTTTGTTTAGTATCCAAGATGAAATTTTTATAAAAAATGTTTGTGATAATAATGTAATTTCTTCCATGCACCCATGGACAATGCAGAGTGCCAGGAATACAATGCTTGGCTTGACTGCTACTTGGGCATCGGATTTACACAAAAGGCTGGTGAAATGCTTTGTATGATACTTAGGTTATCAGCTCATAGGAGAGTTATTAGGTAACAGTCTTGCGAATATCAACATGATGACTATGAAATCTGTCCCAAGCAAGGGTCAGCCAAGGAATTGTAAAAAGAGGGACAATACCATATTTTACATTTCACTGTAGGGAATAATTCCTTGAATTTTGCTCTAGAGCCCATGGTGGTCTATGGAACCATTTTTTTTTTTGCTTGTTTGTTTTATTTATGTAACTGAAACAGGGCAGTTTGGAGTTTGTGGGTTAATCAACTGCATCAAAAATTCTATAAACTCTAATGACACCAGCAGTGTATCCATTACCTTCCTATGGACTCTGGACAATCTGTTGGAAGACAGAGCTCAGGAACCTGAGGTTTATGAGAAGCTTCTCCACAGGCTCTTTCTTTGAGCAAATGACTTTCACTGGATTTATACTATGATAAAAATGTGATGATTGAAATAAACTTCCTTGGCCTGAGTGTAACTCTAAGAATGTACAAAGCCCTGGGTTTCATCCTAAGCACCTCGTAAATAAGGGGTAGTGGTCCCTACCTGTAATCCTGGCAGCAGGGAGATGGAGACATGAATATTAGAAGTTCAAGGCCATCAACAGTTACATTGTGAATTTGAGATCAGCCTGAACCTGGGCTATGTGAAACCCCCGACTTAAAACAAGCAGAGAGCCAGTAAAATCACTCTCTGGTAAAGGTGTTTGCTGCCAAGTCTAGTGACTTGAATTTAATACCTGAATCCACATGGTGGAAGGAGAGAACCAACTCTCAAAAACTGTCTTCTGACTTCTCATGAACAGGTGTGCACATATGAGCATGTGTGTGCAAACACACACACTAAATAAATTAAACAGATAAATGTTGAGAACAAAACAAAACAATGTTATAGAGCTCTGTGTATTCTATTTGATAAATGGTATAATAAAGTAATTTTTTTAAATCTGAAGGCTTTTTTTTGAGCTGAGGACTGAACCCAGGGCTTTGTGCTTGCTAAAGGCTTTTTAATATCAATTTTATTAGTAATGGAAATCACTTAAAAAATGAGCAATTTGCCGGGCGGTGGTGGTGCACACCTTTAATCCCAGCACTCGGGAGGCAGAGGCAGGCAGATCTTTGTGAGTTCGAGGCCAGTGTGGGCTACCAAGTGAGTTCCAGGAAAGGCACAAAGCTACACAGAGAAATCTTGTCTCAACGCGCCCCCCCCCCAAAAAAAAGAAGCAATTATATTCAATCCTAAGTCATCTGATATATTTTGAGTTATTTTAAAATATTGAGCATGTGCTCTGTCTGAGTTCACTGATGTACCTGGAAAGTTTTGGAAAGTACTTCATTACCCACAAGGATTTAGGATCTCCTGCCCTTTCAGTATTTTGAGATACTGGCACATATCCTAACATCATAATCCTATAAACTTAATATAGTATGGAGCTGTTCAGGTACAGGCCTGAAGCTTGGGAGTGAGAACCAGTAAGAATGATGAAAGTTTTTTTAAATTCACTGAGCCTTCACCAAATGTCTTAGTTACTGTTCTATTGCTCTGAAAAGATGATCAAGGCAACTTATAGAAGAAATCATTTCATTGTGTACTTGCTTTTAGCTTCAGAGGATTAGTCCATTATCATCATGGTGGGGAGCACAGCAGCATGAAGACAGATGTGGTGCTGGAAAAGTAGCTGAGATCCTAATCTACAACAGACGAGAGTCACTGGGTGTGAACTTTTGAAACCTCACAGCCCACTCCCAGTGACACACTTCCTCCAACCAGGTCATACCTGCTCCAACAAGCCACACTTCCTAATCCTTTCCCATCAGTTCCACTAACTGGGGACCAAGCATTCAAACATATGAGCCTATGGGGACCATTCTCTTTCAAAACATCACTGCAAGGTACATTGAATATGGACTGTGAGGGATGCGTTTTACATGCAGCGAAAAATATACAAAGTTTCTGAACTGTCTGCTACATATTTCACCTTACGTTTTATACTGGTAGATGTATCAATTATTTGAGAAAAACTTTATTAATATTCTATTAATGGTGAATAAATATTGTACTATTGTAAAGATAAAATTGTATCCTAGTAATACAGGTATTTTATTTAGAAAAAAAATCATTTCCCAAAAGTCAAACACTAACTAAGCCTAGTATTATTCAAATTATATGTTATTTCTCATGCAAGCTCAGGCAATCCTTGTCATTTCTTGTAAATATGCAAGTATATTTAGAAAATACATCTACAATTAGTCATCATAATTTTGGAAGGTTAATCCAGAAGTGATCTTCGAGATGTGGGTTGTGTATATCACAAGAACCTACCTTCAGAGTTACAAAAGCAGAACAGATTAATGAGGTTTGTTTTTTAATGCTGGTGACATGACATTCATCATGATCTTGATCTTTGTTTTTGCTGTGTAGGGTTCATAACAACATCAATGTTTACCATAGATAATGAATCATAGAAAAATTTCTTCACTTGATAGATTATGTGGTTCTGCACATACCTTTACTGATTAAATGGGGCCCAGGATGTAGTTAATCCTCTGAAAAACAACTGTCTAGTTGCCTCAGTCCAATTTTCCTACTGTGGTGATTCATGCAGTTTTCAAATTCCAAAGGTCACCAAAGTTTGAGTGTGTGCAAATGTGGGGAGGCTGAGGCTTGCCTTGTCACCGGGGGCATAGTTCTGACATCGTGATGGATGACCAAAGGACGCCACTCTTCAAACATAAAATCACACATTTCTGCAAAGAATTCCTTTGAGGAGCAAAAGAACAAGAGGAATTGGAAGAGTAAAACCTCATACATTATTGATAATTAACCATGGTAAGCAGTGATAATAGGAAAAAGTAGTGAGCTATTCATTGCAGGTTTTAAAACATTATTTTTATGTGTATGTGTATTTGTGTGTGGGGGAGCACATGAGTACAACAGTACATGTGAAGGTCAGGAGACAATTGGAAGAACTCAGTTATCTCACCTTTCCATGAGTTCCAGAGACTCAACTCAGTTTGCCAGGTTTGTGCTACAGGTGCCATTGTGCCAGCTCCCAGGGCCTTATTATGTCACATTCAGAGAACCAACACTAGGATAGCTTCTCTCTCCTTATGCCTCACGTTTAGGTAAGTAGTTGTCTTGCTTTAGATAGTGACTAGTAACATTCCACAAGGCCAGTGCTTGCTTTGATTCATGTTCCCGTTTCCTTGTGATCTTTTCAATGACTTTCTCATGCAAACAGAAATTCTGTTCAGGGACAGTTCATCCCCCTTACCCTGCATTTTAAATTCTCAAATTTTTTATTCTTCTCTCTCTGTCTCTGTCTCTGTCTCTCTCATTTTTTGTTTTCTGAACCTTTCCTAGCTTTAACTATATACTATATGTACTTTAATATATATGTATATATACTTTAAGTATATACTTCAGACTAAATAGAGACTGTGAGAACTAGAAAGATCTGACAACTTCATCTTTCAACTCAGTACAGATGTGACAGCAATTCACTTCCTGAGTATTCACTTTCGTGTTTTCTGTCTCTAATCTATTCTTACATGCATGTGTCACTATGGTTTTTCTTTGTGTATTGCCTAATTAGCTTTTAGAATTGCTGTGTATATTTCTTCCTCTACTCTGCTATAAAGTTATTTATTAGAACACCCATATCTCTTTTAAAGAAAAGACTTACTTACATTTTTAATTAAAAATCTAGGTTTGTTTTACATGTATGAATGTTTTGCTTGCATATATGTATTGTACCCAGGTGCAATGCAAGTGCCCATGAGGGGCAGAAAAGGACACTGAATCCCTTAGAAATAGAGTTACAGGAAGTTATGAGGTGCAATGTGGGTTCTGGGAATTGAACCTGGGTCCTCTGAAAGAGCAGTATGTTTTTTCAACTACAGAATCATCTCTCCAGCCCTAGTTCATCCAAATCTCTTATACTCTCCTCTCCTCTTATTCTTTATCTCTTTTTCTTTCATTTGTCCTGATCCTTGCTTCTTTTTATTTCATAATTATAACCTTCCATACTTTAACAGTCTCTAAAATCTGAGGTTCCTAATCTATGAGTAACATGCACAGAAGAAGCAAATTTATATACCAATACCATACCTATATTTCAGATAAACACATTTAGCTATATTTGCAATGCTTCTGGAATCCACTCACATTATATGGCCTTGAAGAAAACAGTATCTTAAGAAAAATCTTTTTTTTTTAAATTACCCATCACAATTAGTCTTTTCTTTCATTTCCCTTTGTGTATTCAACATTTTCTCTTGTTGGTCAAGCATATAGTTTGTGGTGTGGCTTGATGCCACCTTGTATTTCATACTTTCTGACATTATTTCTATGAGCCTTAAGCTTATCCATGTGCCACAAATAAATTGTTAGGATCCTCATTGCTATTTCAGCCTCATTGAATTCATCATTTTACCTTTCTCTAGAGTCACAAAAAAATTGTCATAGATTAACTAGAGAAAAATAAATCACAATCCAGGCTCAGCTTCCCAAGAACAAAAGTATGCAGCTAAAAAGTACCATAAATGGTACTGGAGAGATAGTTCAGTATTTAAGAGTGCTTGATATTCTCTTGAGGGATGCAAGTTCAGGTCCTGGTACCCATGTCAGTTGGGTCACAGCTGCCTGTAACTCCACTATTAGGTGATTTGGTGCCTTCTTCTGGCCTACACAGATACTGTCCCGACATGGCATCTATACACCCATAAGTAAAAACAACAACAAAAAAATCCTTTTGCTAAAGCATGAGAAGGTATAACACATACCTCACGGGCTATGCAATTCAACTTTAGATCAGCTACTCACCACCTGTGTCTGTGAGGTCAAGCTACTTAACAGATGAGACTGTGTACTTCCTTGTGTTTCTTTCCTAATGGGAACAACTTTGGCCATCTCAGGATAACCCTGTAAGTGCTCTTTCGGTGCTCAGTGCATATAAGATGCTTCAACACAACTCAACGCCCAACTTCTTGTCAATCCCAGAATCTGACCAAGTAAACGGAAGGGAAGAAGGATGCTTCCCGACTCTGGAAGTTCCCAGTCTTATTTTTATCCACCTCACCCCTGAGCTCTCTTTGCTAGAAACCACAGCATTTCCACCCCAAGGGGGTGCATGAGATGCTCATGAGCAATGTTCTCCAGAGTTCCGATGGGAGAGGGCCTTGCTGTGAAGGTCCTGATGGAAGCCTGTGATTTGGAGGACATCCTTTGAATAGAACACCAAACACAGATGGCTCAGAGTTCTTTTCGGGGCCAATTTTCTGAACCATGACCATGACAGCTGGTTCATCTGAGATATTCTTTACCAGAGGAAGAAGCAATCAGGTGGCCTGGCTCTAACTCAATGGGGGTGGAACTCGTGGAACTGGATACGATTAGCATACACTTGCCAGGTTTTGATTCAAATCGTCTTCTATTGCTCTTCCCTTTCCAATGGAAGACTTTTCAGCCTGCAACTCGGCTGTTTCTAGTGGTTCCTTCTCTCCCTCTCTGCAGCTCCACCGCCAGAGGCAAGTTAGAGATAAAGATGGAAGGCAAATGGTGAAAAAAGATGACAAAAACGTGATGTGAAACCGCAGAACAAGCATATGAAGCATACGCATACTGCCAATGTTGTTTACTTTAATTTATCAGAAAGTGTTCAATGGCCACTCTGAAAAAAAAATTAAAAGTCTGAGGAAGAAAATTCAGTGGCACCTGAAAATGACGGACTTTGAGGAAAGATGCTGGAAACCTTCTCCATTCACGCTATGATCCTAACTCCTCAGATGACAGAGCAAGGAGGTGGCCATTAGAATGTAGATTGTGAGGGTCACACTTTTGACATTAGTGACCTTGGTCTTTTGGTGCTGTCAGGGTGAGGATAGAAGGCTCCATTTCTGAAGAAGAAAAGGGGCCTCTTCATGCACCAAACTTGTAATTTTTATCTTGGATATCCACAGTTTCAGAACTAGGAAACATAAATTTTTGATGTTCATAATCCACCTAGTTTATGGCATTTTGTTATAGTAGATAGAACAGATCAAGTAAAGGTCAATGAGATTACTACTGGTTTTTTTTTTTTTTTACACTGATATAAATTCTTAAAACGTAAGAAAACAAAGCAGTAATAATATTGAGCTTTGATGACGTTGAGTGCTGCAGATACTTGGATTTCTGCAAAAATTTAACTTTCTTTTGCTATGAGACTCATGGCACAGGTCTGACCTCCCCTGTGGCCTGTAACTGGTAGGGAGAGAGAAGCCTGGGGTTTGTTTATTGCTTCTCAAACTAGAATTATATCATAATTTCCTAGAAGAATGCTTATAAAACATTCATATTTCTGCCTACATGATTCAGATATTTAAGATCCAGTGTGGGGCTTAGTGGTACATATTATTTTACATCTTAGGCAGGTATAGTAATGAGCCAAGATTGAAACAAACCAAAGGGAAGTAGCTCCTCATGTGTAGGCTTCTGTTTTCCTACACTCGCTTCTAACAACCAAACCAGGAGATTGTTCTCCAGTGCCCAAGTCCTCCTCAGAATACCACAATTCTGTAAAGTTTACTTTGTCTTTCAGTTGAAATTTTCCTCAGGTTTCCGATGGAACAGAATCCCAGCAGACAGAGATAGAGAAGAGGTCAGATGCCATGTGCAGGTCTCTTGGGATCTACATCTTTGTCTCTCCTGAGTTCTTTTGTCCCACCAGATGCCACTAATCTGATGCTTCTCTACTCTGCCACTGGATGTTGTCAGCCCCTTGCATCAAGTCTCAAATTTAGGGATGACAAGGACTTTTGGCATCACAGGTCACACAGATTATTTATTTATTTATTTTTGCATGCTCTCATCCAGATCAATAAATCAGAAATGCTGGGAACTGATCTCAAGAGTTTAAAATCTTAACAAGTACTGCAGCCATTCTGATCAAGTTCTGCCGGCTCATCCTTTTGGCATGAGAACCTACATCTGGGCTCCTTTCACTAACCTCAGCTCCTGTTAGAGGGTCAATATGGTGTGTGAGGGTGTGAGGGTGCAGGAACACCTATGCACCTACATGCGTGTGGAGAACAGAGGTCAATGTCATGTGTTTTCCTCAATCACTATCCACTTTATTGAGATAGATTCTCTCATGGAAGCTGGGAGTCACCAATTTAGGAAAACTGGCTAGCCAGTAAGCTCTAGGATTCTTCCCATCTCTGCCTTTCCAATGCTGAGATCTTTATGTGGGTACTAGGTATCTAAACTCAGGTCCCCATGTTTTGAATAGGAAAGCATTTTAACTACTGAGCCATATCCTCAACTCTAGGAATGGTACTTTTCAAATTTATGCTTATTAAATTCTGATATAACCTGGTATAATTAGCATGTGCTCAAGCAGCCACAGATGAAATACAATAGATTTAGGTGCAAATGTTACTTGTATTTCTGATTCTCTTTAGGTGCATGTATCTTAATCTCTGAATTTTATAGCTTTCTGACTTTTTTTCATCACTTCATTCTCTTTCAAGGTATATCCGTCTTGCTTGATGGCATACTCTAGTTCAGGGATGTCTATAGTACTTGGGGTAGTAACATGAGTATGGCAACATAGTATACATGATCAAAATGCTTATCCACTGAAAGTTAGCCTTGAAAATTGAGGAAGGATGAAATGATGTCATTTGTCAGAACTCAAAGGGAAGAGAGAGTTATCTACTAAAGCCTCCACTTTTTGTTTGTTTGTTTTTTCGAGACAGGGTTTCTCTGTGTAGCTTTGTGCCTTTCCTGGGACTCACTTGGTAGCCCAGGCTGGCCTCGAACTCACAGAGATCCACCTGGCTCTGCCTCCCGAGTGCTGGGATTAAAGGCATGCGCCACCACCACCCGGCAAGCCTCCACTTTTTAATAACATACGACATTCTATTTGCCATTAAGTTTGCATGTCTGAAATTCAGGTCAGAGAAGATACATTAACATCAGAAGATAGAGGCAATAACTACAGGAGGTAGATTTATTGCTAAGGCTTAGGGTATAAAAGAAAACAAATCTGGCATTATTAAGTTTAGAAGTTAGTTGAGAGCTTTGCAGAGTCAGGATTCAGGTATCTAAGGAGGAATTCTTGGTGAGACCCTGTCCATAAACTTGTGAAGCCTGAGAATTATAACATGCATAAATAAAAAGTACTTGTTTTTAAGATACTTATGGAATAGCCAGGGAAGGTAATTACACATATGAATACAATGCTCTGATTAAAATGTTCTATAAAAATGCACATCTCTCCTATAGCTATTACATAACTTATTTCACATAGCATTCAAATAAGATGTTGCTAGACAATCTAGACTTTTCATCTGACCATTGTTAAACTGTGTGTTTGGCTGTGGGACTTCATTCTTATTCTGGGAGATACAGATACACTGACACATGACTGTGAGCTTCTACATCTGTTTACCTAGCACTTAGACCTACAGAAAGTAACAGAAAAGCATCCCAGTTTGTGCCTCCCTGGTACTCATGATCTCTTCAGAGTTGGCTCCACATGGCCCTGGAGACTATGGTAGCTTCCTAGCAGGGTGACAAGGTAGGGCTAAGATGAATGGGAAATGGTGTCTTCATACCTTTTGAGAAAATCTCAGACATACCAAAGCAGGTATTAAGTCATCGAATACAGGAAAGATAAGACAATCTGAAAGTTTTACTGAGTTAATGTTATTCCTTTTTGTCTTACAAGCGAGAAAAATTGTTTATCAGAAAGTTCAGGAGAGAAAACAGTTCAGCAACAGTATAAGTGATATGGCTTCCAGGTGGGAAATAACTCCCAACCATTCTTAGCACTATTTCAGCACCCAGGTGGCAAAGGCATCATTAGTATTTTGGTTGGCTACAAAAGAACTGGAAATTTAATTATGAAATAAGGGGCATCAAGAATACTTCCTCTTGGTTTAGGAAAACAATCTTTTCTGGCACCATTTCATTGTAGAGAGTCAATTTATGTAAATGCCATATAAATATTCTGCATTTTTTCAAAAGACATATTCTACAAATATCTACAGGAAGAACCTCTCCCTATAATTAAGGTCTCATTATGCATCTTGCCCTTTAATCCACTGAAATAGTTCTTTGTGTTGATTACATAATACTCCATTGCTAATAGAATATGCAGATAGCACTCTTGTTATTTGGTGGAAGTTGTATCCTTAGCGGGGAGCTTTCCTAAAATAAAATGCATTGCTGAGCACATAGTGTTAAAGATTTAAAAACAGCACTTCATGACAAAAATGATAAAGATGGCTATTCAAGACGGCTACTCAGTGAGGTTTGGGAAAAGAGGGGACCAACAGATCTGTATTAACCCCAATACAAGGTCAGGTAGGAATTCATATTCAAAGAGTATCAGTAAGTCATCATGGATGGGAAATTACTAAGAAGAGCCCTGAGGAGTCAGGAGGATTCTCACTAAATTATTACTGAAAGTAGGTTGTCCAGAGTGTTAGGATATTAATAATAGAGGGCCGGGGAGGGCACTCATGAGTGAAGAGCTTGCCACTCAAGTGTGAAGACCTAAGTTCAAAGCTTTAGAATCCATGTAAAGCAAATGGGGGAGTGAATCTGTAATCCATTGCTCCCAGAAGCAAGATGACAGGCAGAGATGGATGCAGTCATAAGTTTCTCTGGTCCTGCCACTTGGTTCCAAGTAAACACACAGAATCTTCTATTATTTACAAACTATATGGCCTATGGGTCAGGCTTCTTGCTAGATAGTTCTTGTCACTTAACTCAACCCATTTCTATTAAGCTATATGTTGCCACATGATGGTGATGTTGCCAGTCTGCTGGCATCTTGTTGCTCCTTGGGTGGTAGGCTGACATCTCCTCTCACTCTCCTTTCTTCTCCCATTTCTTCAGTTCAAATGTCCTGCCTAACCTTATTCTGCCTCACCATTGGTCAGACAGCTTTATTTGTCAACCAATCAGATTAACACATATTCACAGTGTAAAGAAAGACATCCCACAGCAAGTGGGAAAGTCCCTAGAAGTTTGAGGGCCACCTTACCATGGGTATATAGAAGTGAACAACAAAAGAGACTTTGTCTCAAACAATATGGAAGGCCAAGACCATTGTTTAAGGCTATCCTCTGACCTCCACATCAGTACCATGCCACATGCCACCATAATATACCTGCACCCAATACATACATACATACATACATACACACACACATACATACACACACACACACACACACACACACACACACACACACAGAGAGAGAGAGAGAGAGAGAGAGAGAGAGAGAGAGAGAGAGAGAGAGAGAGATTAATGATAGAAATTTTGTTCTGGAAACAAGAAGCTGTTGGTGTGAATGTTAGAATGATGATAGCTGCCTTGTTTGATCTATAGGAGGCTCTGCATTGAAAGGACAGCAGAGATAAGACATAAAGTTGATACTTTTTGGGTTTTTCAGATTCAAGCTAGATATCTTAGTCAGTGTTCTATTGCTGTGAAGAGACACCATGACCAAGGCAACTCTTATAATAGAAAGCATTTAATTGGGGCTGGCTTATAGTTTCAGAGGTTTAGTCCATTATCAGTATGGTGGGAAACATGGTGGCATGCAGGCAGACATGGTGCTGGAAAGGAACCGAGAGTTCTACATTAGGATCCATCCCTCGGCAGCAGGAAGAGAGACCACTGGGCCTGGTATAGGCTTTTGAAAATGAAAGTCCACTTCCAGTGACACATTTCATCCAACAAGGCTACACCTCATGATCCCTCTCAAGTAGTGCCATTTCCTAATGACCAAGTATTTAAATACATGGCCATTATGGGAATAGGGACCATTTCTATTCAATCTACCACACTAGTCATAATGGATTTTCCAGTCTTGCTTGAACTATTTTGAGTTCCTTCCACCTATCATTTGCAACTTAAAGTCCTAATCAAGAAATTTGTACAGTGAGTGTTATTATTAAGTGTTATTATAAAGGTGGGTGACTTCCATTGAAGATAGGTGTGGTAGTGTGAAATCAGCTGGTTACACTGTTGTTCCAGCCTTGGCTAAAACTTTTAGGACTTAGGAGAAAAGCTATTGGAATATTGTAAGGTGTTGGCAACTTCTTCAGTCATTAATAAGTTCTTTGTAAGAAAGATATAGATGCCAGCCCTATACAGGAAAAAAAAATAGAAATTTGTTATACAAGGCCCTTCCTGTCTGCTTGCAGCTGGTCATCAAATTACATCCAAGAGTCTTCCCCATGCCTCCCTCAGATAGGCTAAGAAGTTCTATAGAACAAGGGATAAGGTAATGAACCAGGTACGGAGTCCAGAGTCCCAAATGCACTTTTTCTAGATTCCACCTACACACTCTTTGCCCAAGGGACATCAATTCTATCAGGAATCTACCCTCACTGGTAGGCAGCTTGAGTTCATGGTCCAGAGTAACTAAGCTGTATTCCAGACTTTAGATTTCAGTTGATCTCAAGGCAAAGTCAAGGTGAAAAAAATATTAGTGGGGGTTTAAGGAGATGGGGATTGGTCAAGTGACAAAGGGAGAGAAAACACAAAAGTAAGTTAGTTTTATGGACCATGACTTGATAACATTTCTAGCTTTGGTTCCCTAGGGAAGTCCAGAAACAGCTACTGAAACAAAAGCAATGGAAATAAAAATAAACACATACCCAGAAACAAAAATATCTAGTCTTTTGAGATTAATGAGAGTAGTTCCTTTTTCTCTATCATTCTGACAATTTTTCAGTTTTTCTTTTTCTACCTAAGTCATTAAGATAATTCTTTTCAGGGTTAGTTTCTTTGGCCAGTTAATTCTCCGAGCAGAAATAATCCCTGAAACCTCAGTGAGTTTGTTAGAACTCTGCACTTCAACTTTTGAAATCTACTTTAAAATCTTAGACATGTAAGACCAGCTGCATGTGCAGGTGGGTTGAGTTAAAATGACTCCAGAAGGTCAGCAACAATGCTCTTGATTTTAGGATTATTGTCTGAGTGCTTTTTACTTACATATTTTTAAACGGTTGACAATAGTTAATATCTATATAAATAAATATTTGTATAGCAACCACAAAATATTCTGAATTTATGTGCCCACTTTTATGTCTTTGAGAAAAAGTATAGGGGTCTGGAGAGAGGGTTCAATTTGTAAAGTGTTGGCTGGGCAAGCATGAGAACTTGAATTTTATCTTCAGTACCCACATAAAAGCCAAGAACAATAGTTTGTGTCTGCCAATCCAGTGCTGGGGAGGTGGAGACAGGTGTCTGGAGCTTGTTTGTCCAGCTAATCTACTCTAAGGAGCAAACCCCAGATCCATTGAGAGACCTAGCCTGACAACTCATTAGGTTGCCCTCTAGCCTCCATTCAACCCTCCAAAATGTAAATTGGATTTTTACCTCAAACTATAAATTAACACATTCAAAGAAATCAGTAGCAGTCAAAATCATGGTGAATTTTAAACTTTAGGCTAAAATAACCTTTACTTTTATATACCTCTGTGTTTTCATTTTCCTAGTATTGACCATTAATTACCCTTTTCCTTGAGAAATATTCCCAATGTTCTTCTTGATGCAACAGCTTTTGCATTTTCTTTGTTTTTTTTTTTTTTTCAGACAGTGCAGAGCCACATAAGCATATCTCTCAAATTTCACACACATGAGACACTTTTGTGAGTTCTTACTTTAAGGTAGATATACCCATTCTTTTAGTGGGACAAAAAAAGAAAACCTGATGTTCCTTTTGTTAGGGTCCTGGAGAAGTCCCACAAAAGACCACTATCCACTTGTGCAATCAGCAACAGCATTTATTATTTCAGCATGCTGGGGCCTGCCATCCTCCACAAAAGCAAGATGGTGAAGACCCTGAGAGAGATGTGTGAGCCCCTTTTAAGCCAAACTAAGGGGACTGTCCTAAGAAGTTAGGTCATTTAAATATGATTGGTTCAAGTAAGTGGCAATCATATTAGTACGTTCTAATTGGCTCGGGCTAGTTAGAGGCTGGTTAGACTACAATTTTCCATTGGGAGCAGGTCTGGACAAGTCCCAGGCTTTGTCCTTATTTGGTTATCACCTTGAGTTTGTTGACTATGGCTCAGGCCTGGTATGTACCAGGCCTCTTTGTCTTTGTTGTCAGGGGATGTTGGAGATTGACTGTCCTTTGTTCATGGCTCCTCCTCAGAAATTGCCTGCTCAGTTCCAAAAAGCAAGGACAGAGGCCTAGTTCTTAACTGAGTTATTAGGGCAGGCTGTCAGGATATTTGCTTGGCCCTTTCATCTTTCAGAGTCTTAATGGCCACTTTTAGGAGTTTTCCATGAACCACAGAGGAACGAAAGCTACCCACTAAATTTCATGCCACTATTTCATATAATCCATTGAGGGAGAGTTAGCTCGGTTTGAAGATTTCAGTTATGAACTTGCAACAAGAGAATTCAAGAGGCTTCTTACTTGATTACCACATACTTTCAGAAGTATATCTTAACCCCTAAATTTAAAAAAAAAAAACATTAATTGATGTTAATTTTGTGTAGAGCATTCTACATATTCCTACAGAGACAGATTGTGTCCTTGAACACCCGAAGAAGGTGTTTATTATTTTATTTTTTATATAACCTTGTTGTGACCTTCAGATAGCAAAAGATAGTTGGATACTTGTGAATTCGTTTTGCAAATGATATTTACTAAACAGATTTTTTTTTGAAAGGTTAGGGTCTGAAGAGGAGGTGGGTGAGCTTTTAAGAACATTGGCTATTCTTGCATCAGACCCAGGTTCAGTTCCCAGCATCTATATGGAGACTCACAAACATCTGTAACTCCAGTTCTAGGAGATCCAATGTCCTCTTCTGGCCTCTGTAGGCTACAGGAATGCCCATGGTGCATGGGCATACATTTAGGCAAAACACTCCAAGACATAAAATCAAATTAAAGAGCAGTTTTCAAGTTTAAAGAGGAAGCTTTCAAAGGAAGGGTTGACCTTTATGAAGACTAGTCTCTAAATTCTAACCTGGTAGAGACATCTTGGATTATCTTTTCTAAAACAAATTTCCACAAAAGTTCACAGACTTTTACTTATGAGTCAGAAGCATCTGCACACTGAATTCTTTGGGCTCTAGGCTTGGCTTTCTACCCACAAGGTGGAGTGTATAGGCAGATTCTGTTCTCCATGTGGTTTGAAAAGATAGTATTATCAGTCATAAACATCATTGTGCTTTTATTTTTAGGGACTCTCTATATTTTGGAAAAGGGGATCTATTTTACAAGTTAACTATGTTGTAGGATTTTATAAACCAAGGAACTTATCTAGAACTGACCCATTCTACAGTTTATATCTAATACCTGGGCACGTGTCTCAGGAATCTATCTATTTTCCCAAAGGAAACCCATTTAAACCAAATAATTCTCTTATTGACTAGTTCAATGGGAGACTTATTGTAAATGAGGGAGGAAGAAAGAGAACTCATTCAATTGTTCCTCTCTAAAGGAATTTTTTAAGGATGGAATATAATTTTGAAATAGCAATGAATATAACTTGGAGATAGCACCAATACACTATAGGAAATTCACATACTTTTAGAACAACCAATGTCTTTAGGGGATCATGAGATAGATTTCTCCATGGTCTAGTGGCCATGTACTGTACCCACCCAATGATGTAGAGCCAATGAGATACTATATGGAATCCAGTCTTGCCTGTTGAGGTATTATATTAAATCCAGGCTTGCCTGTTGAGGCAACCTTCAGAGAGATCTGGCTTATCTCAAAAAGAAAAAAAAAACACTTTGTCTCTAAGCTACTAATTTTATTTTAGATGAATTTTCTCTTCCACTTTTCCTTGAGTTGACTTCAACAAACCTAAAAATTAATAAGAAGTAATTATTTCCTTTGCATATTCCACAAAACAAATGTATCTGAGAGAATATTTCCTAAAAGCCTTTCCTGCTGGTAATTCTTATTAATGCCCTCCATCCTCCATATACAAACTTTGTGTGTCAAATCACCTCTATGACTTTTAGCAACTGTCTGTGTCTGTCTGTTTTAGAACGTACATCCTCTCGCCATTAATAGTGGTGGATAGACGGTACCCATGAACAGTATTTTGTCCAGATTAGAGGACTATAATTCAAGTTCCAGACTTCCACAATGTTGTGAATTGATTGCTGCAAACAATAAAATTGAGCATAAACAAGATGGAAGTTAGCATGGGAAAGTAGAAGAGAAAACATGCACTCCTGCAGAGGCCAGAGGCTGGGAAAGGAAGACAGGTAAAAGTCACATCACAGGGCCAGCTTCCTGCTGACTAGATTTCTGAGTATCTTTGGATATAGGTTAAGTGGATTGGGAACCTAGAAGCTTGGTTTTCAAAGGCTAAAGACTAGTTGGGGAGATTGGAACATGGGATCAGTTAAGGGCAGATGGTAAGAAAGATGCTAACAGCCATGTTCTCAGGGTACAAAGACAGGTGGAAGCTGGGAAGTGGGAAGGACTTGAGTTCAGCCTCCCACCATCCACGTGAATGTCTGGGTGTGGCAGTGTGTCCTTGTAATCACAGCACTGTGAGGGGCAGGTTCTGCCTAGTTAGTTAAACAGAACTGGTGAGTTCCAGGGTCAGAAAGACATACTGTCACACACACACACACACAAAAAGTAAATTGGATGGGGAACGTTTGAGGAAGTCAGTCAGTGTTGACCTCTGGCTTTCAAATTCATATCCCCCTTCCCCCTGACACATTATTTTGTTTTTATTTTTTGATTATTTTAGGAAAATACAATGCTCTTCTTAGACAAACAGTCAAATTGTGGGGACTAAGAAACCAAAGAATACAAAGGAGGATTCAGGCCAAGGGAAAACACATTTTAGAATCAAGAGAGCAAGTCCATAGTTTTAAGAACTGGAGGGAAGAAAGGTCATTTGCTAAGAAAAGGTAATATACCTAGGTTTTAAATAGGAGGAGTAATGTGTATGAACTAACTGAGTAGTCTACATGGTGAGCAGCAGCTCCTGAAGCTGTCTTCCCTGAGGGCTGTTGGCACTGGAGGGGCAGACAGGGGAAGTGGGGTTCAGGGTATGATTTTATAAAACCGTGAGTGCTTTAACCTGGTAGATACAAAAGAATCTTGTGGTGGGTATTCTGTTCCCTGAAATATTGTGTGTTCCCTGAAATAAACTTACCGGGGGTCAGAGAATAGGACGGCCACAATATTAAACATGAAGATAGGCAGTGGTAGCACATGCTTTTAATCCTAGCATTTCAGAGACAGAAATACCTCTGGATCTCTGAGTTCAAGGCCACATTAGAAACAGCCAGGCATGGTGACACACATGCCTTTAATGCCAGAAATTCAGCCTTTAATCCCAGGGAGTGATGGCAGAAAGAGAAAGATATATAAGGCGTGAAGACCAGAAACTAGCAGCATTTGGCTGGTTAAGAATTTGGCTGGTTAAGCTTTTAGGCTTTGAGCAGCACAGTTCAGCTGAGATTCATTTGGATGAGGACTCAGCACCTTGCAGTCTGAGGAAACAAGACCAGCTGAGGAACTGGCAAGGTGAGGAAGCTGTGGCTTGTTCTGTGTCTCTGATCTTCCAGCATTTACCCCAATAACTGGCCTCAGGTTTGATTTTATTAATAAGAACTTTTATGATTCCAACTATGGAATCTGAAGAACATTAGGAGGTACTTATTTATTATTTATTTTATCATTAAGGTACTTACACTTTCCACATTTGACAGGGATTTCTTTGCTGAAATGTTTTTCTGTTTGTTTGTTTTTTGTTGTTGTTGTTCAAAGTTAACATAACTGCTCTTAATTAGACTGAACAGGCACCTGTAATTTGTAAGAATTTTTAGCTATAAGTACCACGAGATGATAGCAACACACTTCTGGAAGCTGGAAAGATGATAAATATGAGACATTAACTTTGTAGGAGGAAGAGAGCTCAACACTCCATAGGTGGGGAGCTTATCCAAATACAAGATGATGTGTGCTGACCCATCACCCTATGGGTGTGTCTATTACCCTGAAAGTGAGAACCATGAAGCTGAGACAGGAGGATTGTTGATTGATTGATTCACTGTCTCTGTGTCATAAAAAATTCAGTTCATGTTTCTGAGACAACACTGACACTCCATGAAATTTATATCACATGATTTAGGAATAAAGGAAAGTCACCTACAGAAGCTTTTGCCTGCTGGGTTCCCGATGTGAATTTAACTCAGAAAAGCACTTCTCCCTCCGAACTTTGAAGTCTGTAGGCATACCCATGACACATTCAAACTCAGCAGTGTTTTGTGGACAAATGAAGGTCCACATTTTGCCAATCTAATTATAAAATAGGAGCTGTGGTTATAGCTTGACACATCCTCCTAACTCAGCAGCTGGTCTCTTTTACCAGCTGATATTTCATGGCAAATTGTCCCCTAGATATTTCATCAAAATGGCCTGCTGCACACACCCTCCATTTACCTCATGCCCCTTTTGTGGCTCATTGTGCTGAGTCCTAGCTGAAAGCTATTGTCTGCCAAGGTACAATGGGGGTGTCTGGGTGGCAGCTGCATGTATTCTGGTTTTCAATACACACGGCGTATTTGTCAGCAATTACAGCCCTGCTCCTTTTCTGCACTTGTATTCTCAGCCCAGGGCCGTGATAGCAAATTAATTATCTCAATGACAGGACTGGGCACTTCCTTCCCGATAACGCAAACTGAAGCCCTTCCAATGGGTCCATTGCTCTAACCATTGGAAATCAGCCACAAAGGATACACAGAACCCAAGTGTTTTTAAATGTCTTGCATTTCCTGAAGAAAAAAAAAAAGTCTTTCTAGAGCTAATATTATTTTGTCTTCAAATCTTAGATGAATTTTGTCACACATACTTCTTGCCTTTGAACCCAGATTTTTCCAGAACATCTCTAGTATACCGTTAGTGGTGGAAAGGGAACTCTCTCTCTTGGGCTGAATGCTGAGCACACACGTAGCCTATGTGTGAACGTTTTATAAAATCAAAGACTCATTTTACTTTCCATTAAATACAATAACCTCGAACCTCATTGTAATTATAAAATTACTGTGCCAGAGGGAAAATGTTTCCATAAAAATTATTTGCCCTTGAGAGAAGACCTTGGTATTTGGTCTTCTGCTACAAGCTGTTTGCTGGTGCTGAGTGGAAGTGAGAACTCACGGCTGGGTGCAGCTTCCTGCAAGCCAGGTGCTGATCTCTAACCTTGGGTCAGCCCATAATACCGAGTCATTGGAGTCAGACCATTCACGCTTAACTGGATCTTGGCCACTGCTAGCTGTTACTTTCCTCAAGTATCCCTGTCTATTGTATCACCTACTGAAACTTTTGAGAAGCCTCCTTGGTTTTAAGCCCCCACTATTATGGTTTGGGTCTGCTGTGTCCCCCTACAGGATCATGTGCTTAATTAATTGTTTGGATCCTAGCTGGTGCCGCCACTTGGGCAGGTTGTGAGAACTTTGGGATTGTGGTCTAGTTGGCAGAATTGGGTCAGTGTGGGAAGGTCCTGCAGGTTATCTGCTCTAGTACCGTCCAAACTCTCTGCGTTCTGTCCACCAAGAAGTGTATAAACCACTCTCCGAAGTCTCAGCCTGGTCAGCCACCATGCCAGCTGTGTGAGAAACAAGGAGCCGGAAGCAGCCCGGTTCTCCGTCAGGGAGTTGTTCCATTATACATGTTGTTGCAGCGACAAGTAAAGTAATGCACATGTCTTTCCTTCATCTCTTATTCCTCTGTTTATTCTACTACTCACCAGTGACCAGGGTTTTATGACGTTGAAGGATATTCACTACACACTCCCTCAGCTCTCCTCATAACACAGTTCCTTGCTTTTCTTTTGCTTTCAGAGATGTAAACGTTTCTTCCAGCCAAGAGAATCCTTTCTCCCAGGTTCTCAAGTTGCTGTACTTCTTCAGTTTACCAACTTATTCTTCACCTCGCTCCTTTTCCAACAGAACCAGATCTGCCCTTCACAGCGGCCGCCGACTCCCATGGTCACCACCATCCCACCGAGGGGTTCCTTTTGCAGCATGACTACATGATTTCAACCCAAAGGTATAACATCTGTGAGTGAAAGGGATCAGGGTTGTCAGCAAAAGCAGGTGTAGCGAGCAACGGCGTTTCATGTGAAGAGTGAAGATCTTCAGAAACCCTCCAAGGCTCACAGTATTTCAGCAGGGATGATTCCCACAGACAGCAAGGAGGGTTCCCCGGAGGTGATGGTAACCAATTCGCGGTGCGGCTTCCTGGGATTTGCACACACTGGCATATTGAAGGGGCTACCCTGGTCTGCTGCTTATCCCTTGTAGGCCAGTGAGCCACCCTGGTGGTTGCCATAGGAGCCCTGCGCACTTGTAGACTTATAAAGCTCCAGTTCTTCAGGGCAGAGAATACTTGGAACTGGAAAAGGAATGCTAGAGAGCGGCCTTACCTGTTATCAAATATTTATGTAGGAGAACCCCGAGGGGCTGCTAAATGATGCAGCAAGATGCGTTTGCTTCACTTAGATCGGCATGATTTGATTTTGGCGTCTCTGAGCAGCAACTACAGGTCCACGTTTCTCTCCTTCTATTTCATTACTCGCTGATGATTTTATTTCATACAGCTTTGGAATTCATCTCTTAAAATGCTACATGTTCTCACAGTGGGCTGCGGCTCCCATTGCTTGGATCGCTATGGTGCAGCACACTTTAAAAACTGCCTGCTTTCTCTTGAGTACTTTCACTTGGGTTACTCGGGGTGGGGCACCAGAAACGAACTATCATGTAAGAATAAAGCTACCCTCAGGAAAACTTGTTCTTGAATTATATAACAAAAAATCCTTTGTAATAAGATGTATGGGAAATACTTTGCTGCCTAAAATGCTTACAGTGAAGTGACTTGAGGGCTGGGATGTCACTCATGGGTGGAGCACTTGCTTGGCATGTACATGAACAGGAAAAAGGGGATAAAATCAAGTAAAATTGAGCAGCATATTGCAAGTAATATACGCATTTGAAGACTTTTTTACTTATTTATTTTTACTCCTGTGTGTGTGTGTGTGTGTGTGTGTGTGTGTGTGTGTGTGCACCTGCCTGAGTTTCTGTGCACTGTGTTTGTAGGGACCCTCTGAGGCCACAGGGGCCAGATTACCTGGAACTGGGCTTACAGGAGGTTGCGAGCTACCTAGCTTGGATGCTGGGAACAGACCTCCTGTACCCTACAGTACAATAAAAACAGTATGTGCTCTTAACTGCTACGCCAGCACTCCAGCGCCAATTCATGTATTTTAAAATAGATGTCTTATATTTGCTTTTGTACCCAAACATAAGACGATCACCAGACTTGGGTAGAAGAGAACGTGACACTGAGTCCAGTGGAGGTTATCTTGTCATGGGTTTGACTCTGAGCGTTATGGACTCCGTTTTTCACTTCCTGGTTGTTTGTGTATACGCAGCGTGGTTTAAAATTGAGAGAATACAGAACAGTTAAGGAAGGATGAAAAAGATGACTATGATACAGACCACACTGTCTTTGAAAGTTTTAAAATTTGCTCCAGGCTTATTTCACGGAGGGATGATGGCCGCACATGGCATGGGTTACAGGCTACATGGTGATGTACTGATACGTGTATAGTGTGCAGTAAATGAATCCAGCCATTTAGCACATATCCCTTCAACATGGATGCTTGTTATTTCCTGTCCAATCTCAACTTTGTGTCCTTAAACCAGCCCCTCCCAAGCCTCTCTGCTCCAGGAACTTGGTCTGTAAGTGAGGATCATGCATCTATCATCCAGTTGCCGATAAAGGAAAGGAAACTTTAGATGGAGTAGAAATGTTCTGGGCCATTGTCCAGGTCTTCACAGTCCGTTCCACTCTGAACTACATTGCATCCTCCTGGCCCTCAGACTGATCAATGCTTTGACGGTAATTCTCTACCTTTTCTCTAGTTGCTTAGATCAGAGGTTGGTTTGATCATCCCTTTCAGTTCACATTGACTCTGATAGTCGTACGACTGAAGAACAAGGATGATTTCAAGTGACTGGAATCGAAAGGATGCCCCAATGATGGCTGCATGCTGGAGAGTAGCATTAGCTCAGAACAGAGACGAAGCCAGGCAAATGCTGATGTGACTGGAATACAGAAAACAACCCGGTTAGATGAGTCTTGAAAACTTGATTCTATTTGCTGTTTGGCTGTTTGCTCTTCGAGGAAGGGAGTGAATTTTAAAAACCAAATGGGCTGCTGAGGGGTCTTGATGTTCAGGCTTAGCAGACTCAGTGAAGGATTATCCAGGTGGGAAAAAATATGCCATTTCTGAAGAAAGAACCATTTCTGTTGTAGAAATTAAAACCCATGCATGCTGTTGGTTAGGAATTCACAATGAATGACAGCACTGTGGAAAATATTATTGAGTGGATATGGCTTGAAAAATTAAAAAACAAATCCACCACAAACGATGGACTGAGTGTTTATCAGACTGAGTATTTATCAGAAAGTCTTAGTTATTGAAATGGGACTTCTAGTACTTTCTGCTTGGTTTTTGTATTCTCTGGGTTTGTAAATAAGTCAGGATCTATATCTGAGATAGTCTTGCAGTAAGTAAGTCTTCTACATTTGTGTTGTAGGCTTGGTGAGTTCACTTCTGTATGAGTTTGAGGAGCAGCATTGTTATACATAGCAGAAGTCTTGCTTGTCTCTGGCCATTTTTTTTTTTTTTTTTTTTTTTTTTGTTAGAGAGATTCTGACCGGTTTGCTCCAAAAATTGTTCCAGAATTTCTGGCAATATTATGTCCACTCACTAGAGGCAATTTTGCCTCTGAAATGGATGGTATGAATAATACGTATCTCTTACAGCATCTTCTCTCTCCTGTAGATTTGTAACTAAGTTTTCTGTTTCTTCCAGAACATTTAAAAATCTTTCTTCCTAGGTATTTTTGTGATTAAGCTCTGAACCTCCTATGGTGAAATGGAACACTAAAGAAATAAACTTAATTATACAATTCAGAACCAGCCTCTGGGTTGTGTATGTCTCCAGTACAACTGCTTAAACTACTTGGCATTAAAATATGAAGCCATTCTGTCATTTTTTAGCCATTTCCTGATAATTTCCAATTTCCAAGCTATTTGTCCACAGGAAACTGCTGTTTAGCAAAGGTTGCACCAGCAAAGTCAGGAGCCTGTCATCTCATTACAGGCATCCTTCATTATCTTCTATTATCTGCTGTGACCCTGGAACAACTTTTCAGCTCTTAAAACAAACTATAGAAAGACCTCCAGAGGCATCAAAAGGACCATGCACCTTCCTAAAAGCTGTCAGAATTCCTATTGAAATCTCGGGGCTAGTGACCCCACCAGGTACCTGTTATGGCAAGGGTTTCCACTGACCGAGTCCCATTTCTCTTCAAAATTTTACAAATGTCATCAGCTCAACAGACAATAACTAGACCTATGTCCCTTGGCACTACAGAGAAAAAAAAAAATCAAGCCAACGGGGAGAGGTAATACTTGTATACATGAGACTTTGTGTTTACAAGAGGGATCCCTGTGGAGGGCTGAAAAGAACAGCCTATCAAACCGTGTCACACCAAGTGCATGGTGAGGATCTGGAGTTTTACAGTCTTCTAGACACCCTGCCTGACCACCTGTGATTGAGTTCCTGGATCCACGTGACAGAGGACAACTCACCCAATTTGTCCTCTGACCTCTGTTTCAAAAACAAAATGGAAGGCCACCCAAGGAGCAAACCTAAGGTTGACTGGTGGCATGCATGTGCAAGTGTGTGTGTGTGTGTGTGTGTGTGTGTGTGTGTATGTATGCAATAAATAAATAAATACATAAATAAAGCAGAAAATTATTGTGAATCCACATTTACATGAAAATATTTCATGCTCTGATGCTTAAATGTTTATGATATGAAACTCTAGAATGTATATACTTTGGCTTCTTTGGGATCAATTTCCCTCTGGATCGGCATACTCATCCCATCCTCTGTGTTTACATGGCAGGACTTAAATGGATACAGTAAGTCATGGGAACAGGAAGTAACACAAACAATGGCATCCTTCATCGATAACAGAAACTCTTCAGCTCCATAGAATTTACAGAGAAATTCTTTTGAAATGTCTGTGTGTGCAGATGTAGTATACATATGTGCATTTGCATACAGAGCCCAGAGTTCAACTTTGGATTTGCTCCTTGGATGGACTTCTATCCCACATTCACTGGGACCTGGAGCTCACAGATTAGGTGAGACCAGCTGGCGAAAGAAGCCCAGACATCCTTGTGGTGCAAGGATCACTTGTATGCATACTACCACGCCATTTTGATATCCAGGAACTGAACTGGCTTGGGAGGAAGTACTTTCCTGACTAAACTATCTGACTTAACTTCTCTGCCTCCAGCCAAGAAGAGCTGTAGATCTTAGACATATGTTTGCCACTTTTCACAGTTCCTCACTGTCCTATGTTATCTGACTTAACTTACTCAATAGAAAGTTCCAGATATAGATCATTAGAGATATTTCATATAAGCAATTTAGTTTCACTTGTATTCTTGAGTACCTGCTGTTCTAGTATCTTCTGTATTTTGGTACTGTGGTTATATATGGGGATCCCCTGTATTGCCATGCTTGTAGAAGAATCCCAAGTAAAATATTTTAATTCAGTCTCTACATATGCTATCATTATACCTATAAATACCTAGTAGTATGTCTACAAGGGGCATATCTAGAAACTGCATTAAAGTCTACAGCTCTGAAAATATTTTGATTGCACAATTGTGTTCCGTTATTTTTTTCTGATTATATTGTAATGTACTATTCCAGTTCATGTATTCAAATCATGATACAAAGTCTGAGCACTACATATTTTCAGTATGTCTATCAAAAAAGCCCCTTACTTCCTGTTGCTATTTATATGTTAGAGTTCTCCACAATCTGGACAGTGGCTTTTAATATTGTTTAAATATGTTCACTGGACATGTGAATTTCTTGTTGAAAATTGAAAACTAAATGGAAATCCTTAATTCATTGGCTATGGATACTTCATAGGTGTCTGTATATACTTCTTCTTGTCCTGTCTGGTGCCATAGAGTATCTGGTTTGTCTTTCCTCTATTACCTCCCTCCCTCTGTTTCCTTTCCTTCCTTCTTCCCTCCCTGTCCCTCCTTCCCCCCTCCATTTTCTCTCTCACTATTTCTAGGATAGGGTCTTGCTCTGTAGCCAGGCTCCTGCAGCTCTACTTTCCTCTGCCTCCTGAGTTTCAGGGTTACAGGTGTGTTCCCAACCTTCAGCAGTATCTGATTTTTCTTACCCCCATCCCACCCCATCATGGGTCTGGGAGTTCCTGTGGGATCAATCCCATCTACCTGCTGTAACAACATGGATGAATTCTGTCTGACAGAAGATTTCATGAGGAAAAGCTACACGTTTGAAAATTCCCTCCGAATCACTCAGAATTAGTTCCGCAACACCATATTTTCATCAGCTGCCTTGATGCTCTCATTCACTTGGTAGAGGAAAGAACTCAAAAGCCTGGTCAAGTGTTTTCCAAGAGAACAGTGTAGAAGGTGTCAGGATAGAGACAGTGAAGAGCTGGTAAAGTTGGGAACAAAGGAGGAAAGTGAGAAATTCATCTTTGACAGGTGTGGTCTGAGGGGATGGGGTGGTCTGAGAGGATGGGCTGGTCTGAGCTATAATATAAATCATGGGAGAGAAGGACAGCAAGATGCTGAATCTTCTCTTGGTGAATATTTTGGTATAGTTTTTATTTCTTCAAACCTGTTATTTTTTTAATATTCAAAAGAAAATAAATAAAATGAGGAGGAACATGGGAAACTAACAGAATCAAAAGAAGCATATGACACACTCAAGCAGGAAACAGACCCAGCACAATTAGTCAACTAGACAAGTGTTTTAGTTTTATTAATTTAAGACGAACAAGGACTATGACAAACCTACAGTGGTAGCTCATTTTTCACAAGAATAGACATCCTGAATCACATAATTCATGTCCTGTGGTTGAGAAAACACATAAGTGTAATAATTACAACAGGAGTCTACTTTTCCATTATCTGTCAGATAGAGGGACAGGGTGAACATTTGCCATCTGAAATACTTGGTACTCATTTTTCAGATTTCATATTTTGGCACATACATAATGGATTGTTTTTTGGGGATAGGACTCAAAGATAAAACAAGAAATTCATTTGTATTTCATATACTTCTTGTACACATGTAGTGAAAATAATTTCATGTGTAACGTGAGGGCAGCAGAGTTTTGACTATATCATATGAAGGTAAATGAGGAATTTGCCATTTGTGGTGTCATGTTGGTCCTGAAAATGTATCAGGATTTGGAGCATTTGGAGCTCAGATTTTCAAAGAGGAGGGCTAAACCTCAGAGAGGCAACCAACCAGGAGCCCCGAGTACCCATGCAAACCTCTTATTGAGTGCAAGCCCCAACTACATTTCAGAAGGGCATTTCTCAGGGCTGGAGTGTGTAAACAAGTTTGAAGGATGAAGTCACAGCTTCTATGACAAAGAAGCTTTGCTTAAGTGCCACAAGACCCCAAGCTCTCCTAAGCCAGGGCTGTTCAGCTAGAATGACATCCCAATGTGTGTCTGGGTCTAGTTTTCACTGGGTCCTTGGCATTATCTCTGGGGGACTTGAGAACTGATACAGAAAATGCTACCTGTTAAACTTCCTTGGTTTCTCACTCCACAAGACAGCACCATGCTGACTTGTTAGATTATAAATAAGATAAATCCTATTGAGAGTCTGAAGGAGGCTACTACCTCACATGCAACCTTTTACTGGGATTGGAGCAGTGAAGGTGGGGTGGTGAGTTGTGAAGGCAGACAGATGCAAATGTCCATGTATATAAATATGGATTTGACAGGAGCTGGAAATGTCTTTGTAGATTGCTTCTGTGTTTCTGTAGCCCCATACATCTTGATTTGTAAGTACCAGCCTCCTGTAAAAGGCTCACAGAGAGATGAATAATTCTAGGGAAAGAGGTAAAAGATTGCAAGAGTCTGAAGCAGCTTTTGGTAACAGAACATCCTAAAAGAATAATGAGAATGTGTAAAAGGATACAGAAGTCAACCTGAAAGGTGCCAGTTAGCTAAACTTAGGATTTCTCTGAATATTAAAACATTAGTAATAATATTACTTTGGAGTATTTTATTACTGTTAATTTTGTGTGTACATATATTTGCCAGTCCACCTGCCCACCCACCCGTGTGTGTGTGTGTGTGTGTGTGTGTGTGTGTGTGTGTGTGTATGTGCAGGTACATAATTGTCTTGAGTTCATTATACATTCTGGAGATTAGCCTTCTGTCCAGTGAATAGCTGATAAATACTTTCTCCTATTCTTCAGAGTGTCTATTCTGTTGATTATTTTATTTGCTAAGCAGGGGTGTTTTCATTTTATATAATTTCATTTCTCAGTTTTCCCTCCTGTTTCGTGTATTTTTCAGATTAAAGATGGAACAATGGTTGGATGAGATTGTTACATGCTGTATGAATGTATAGAAATATCATAACAAATCTAATTACCACGTACAGTTAGTGCCAGTGAAAGCAATGTGGTGGTAGGAAGTGAGTGTAACCTATCAAAATTAAAAATAAATAAATTATGGCACTCTTTATAGAGAAATGTTTAATTATGCACATTCAAGGGAAAACACATAAATAAAAAATCAGTTTTGTGCAATCATAACAGCAATAGTATCAGGCAAGAACTTTCTACAGGAGCTAAACTAGATGGACATAAATTGATGAAAAAGGTAATTTCATAGAATTCCAGTGTATATCTATAAAATTCTTAGAAGTGACATAGGGAAAATAGAGTGTGGTGGCCGAGAAAAGTGCTGAACACATCTTAGCCAAGAAATCATGAAGGAACATAGAAATGAAATCAGACATAGTTCATTTTGATTCTGATGCTGCTTTCACACGAGGTACATGACTCTCATTGTGAGGAAGTGTTAGATAAAGAAAGGAACACCGTGAATCAGAACAAATGATCTTTGCTTGACGGTCACAATAAAGAGCAGTCCGAACTTGAAGGGGCTGAACATGAAGCTGTGGGGAAGGGACAGGCTTGGAGGAGATTCAGCACCGTGAACATTTTTCCTCCTATTTAAAATAAAATGATCATTAAATGGGAAATTATTGAGATTTGAATAGTCTGTGCATGAGATAATAGCATACCAAAGTTAATTTCCTGACTGTGACCAGAGTCATGTAATTCCACAAGGCATTGTCTGTGTAAGAGGACTCAGGCTGAGAAATCAAAGGGCAAAGGGTTACAGTTCACTGTAAACTGTTCACAGAAGATTTCCATACTTCTATGGAGACATTATATACTATGCAATATACATGCAAACATAGGTAATCTTTGTAATATAATTCATGTTATACTACCTATATTTATTTATCTCTGGAAAGGGAGACTAAAGAAAACATGTCACTATTTGGAGGATTTAATTGTTTTTAAAGAGATTCTTTGTATAATTTTTGGAGATTTTTATTGTGTGAAATTCTTAATTTGTTCTTTTAGAACAAATTAGAACCCTAGAAAGATTGGTAAACATTATGATTTCCTAGATTGAGCAAAAATTCCAATGAAATTAATTGGAATTTTAAAGTATTTTTCATATGGGCCAGTATGGTTTAGTACTTGAATCTCTCGGAGCTGTAAAGATGTAAAAATGTGAGTCTAATATACCAGGACTTATTTGCCCCATAACCATGTTGTTATGTATCAAGCATAGGTTGAATGTTGAAGTTTTAAACATGAAACATTTCACAACAGGCATTAGAAGAAAGAATAACTACTTTCTTAAACAGAAGGTTTTCATTTCAGGTTAATGACATGCTAGCAGATCATACTACCTGCAATTCATTTTTTATAAATATTTAAGTATTGAAGTAATCTATCTCTTTTCAAGTTAAGAATGGTTGTTGATATTGTCAGAATTTGGTACATTCCTGAGTATGAGAGAAAGTGTGGGATTGATTGTGATCAGTGTACACAACCAGTGTAGACACCACAGGTTGGTTCTTTTGTATATGACTGTTGTGTGTAACCCCAGCATCCATGAACTTTACCGTCCTTCTATAAATACTGTATTTCACTGAAATTATATGTGAAGAGAGTGTGGCTGATAGCTAAAGATCACCAGTAGTTATGTGCTTTGTAAGAAAAAAAAAAACAACCCAAAAATTACTGGTCCAAAAACCAGTATGTTTGCCAATGATTTGTCAAGTCTGTAACCTTAAGTTTTTGTAATTAAACAGGGTTTATATAGAATATTTCAGTGTTTAAAAGTTATATAAAGGGGCTGGAGAGTTGACTCAGTGGTTAAGAACACTGCTCTTTCAAAGGACCTAGATTCAATTCCCAGCACCCACATGGGAGCTAACAACCATCTGTAACTCATTTCCAGGGGATCTGGTATCCTTTTCTGATCTCCATAGGTCCTGCTGCACACATGTGGTACACAGACATGCAGGCAAACACTCACCCATACACATAACATTGAAATAAGTAAATCTTTTTCTTTAAAAAGTTATATAAGTAGATCTAGGCAGATGACTTAGTGATTAAGAGCCCATGTTACTCTTGCAGAGGACCTGAGTTCAGTTCCCAGCACTCATATCTGGCATCTCATAACTGCCTACAACTCCAGCTCCAGAGGATTGACACCTTCTTCTGGCCTTCACAGGCATCTGCATGTACATGTGAAAACATGCACACACACACACACACACACACACACACACACACATACACAAATGAAACAAATCTTTTAAAAAGTTATGTAAGTAAGAAGTGATCACTGTTAATTTTATCATTTACAGATAAGAAAATTTTCAGGGAGAAAACATTTTGAAGATGAATTTCTCCACAATTCCTTGAAGTTTCGGCTCTTTGCAGCTAATGTTCCTTTACTGAGTATAATGTTCACGTTTGGTATGATGACTACCACAACAGAGCACTAGTGCAAACAGGTGTTTAGCTTCCTTAAATCAACTGAATTTGAGAAGATAGAATTGGCTTTGCCAGTAGCCATCTTTTAATGAACTAATTTTTATGTTCAAGAGTAAACATAGCCCACGGGTCCCAGAGCCACTGAGAGGCAAACAGGGTTTCTTTATCCAAGAAAGAAACTTGATTTTGCATGCTTATGGTTGAAGAGCTACTGAATATGCTCGACTCATCTACGAAGTTCACTCTATCAAAATTCACAGCCATCACCACCACCTACTTCAGAGTACACACTGTCACTCTGAAAACACCAGTCTTCCAGGAATGTAAAGGGTTCACCTGGTGACAATTTAATCAGCGTGTATTTTCTGAGTGTTTCAGATTGAAATTCATTTAGATCCAATGGAGAATACAGAGAATAGATGGGCTGTGGCCATATGAAAGTATGATATAATAAAGAAATCAACCATATTCGCTTGGATATATATATATATTACTGTAATGAATGCTCAGATTTTTGTTTATGGTTGCACACCCTGCTTTATGGTGAAGTAAGCTATCAGCTGCTACCTTCCCAGAATGGGTCAGTATGTATTAAACAGGTAGCTTGGAGTCTTTGGAGGCACATTCTTGTAAGAGGCTTTAAATATGCTTCAAAGCATATTGAAGCTGTGTTTGTGGGTTAGATGTTGGAATCATGATGTTGGAGGCCCTTCAGCTTGCTGCAAAAGGCACAGATATTGTAATGAACCAAGAGTGTATTGGGGTCTTGTTTAATATGGTTTCCATTGCTTTTCATTTCCCCATAGAAGAACACGTTTTCTTTAAGAAAAAAAAACACACACACAAACAAAAAAACAAATACCTGTTGTGTTGCTTTTGGAGAGGGAAGGGGCAGGTACACTGGCTCTCAACTTGGTAGCCAGAAAGATCATGCTCACCTTCTATAGTGAAGCTCAGGAAAGGTAGATTTGAAAGGCTTTCTCACCTCCACGTGTGCCTTCTCTTCCAGGACAGCTCTCTCTGGTAGCAGTGGAGATCCAGCTCTACAGATACACGAAACCATTTCTCACTTTCTGTATCCAGAGCAGAGAAACTTGCTAGTCACTGTTGGCCTCAAACCCCCCGGTAGAGCACTTCACTAGTGAGTGAGGCCCTGGGTTTAATTTCCAGTATTGCAACAAGCAAACCAATTTTGTTTTAGTTTCTTGTTTTCTCTACTCAGCTTTTAGGTAGGGGATATTCTAACCTTTTGTGAGCTTTTGTTTGAAAGGGTTACAGAAGTTCAGTTGAGATGATAACATGGTCATATCAGCATTGCAAAACTAGCTTTATTTGAAGCCAAAAGAGCTATAGTGCCAACCTTTTTCTGGGCAATGGCATGTCTGTTTTGGGAGTAACCAGCTGCTCTTGGATTGGATTTGAGGACCATCTCTCAAGACAGAACACATTCCTGGTAGTGCTAACCCAGTCAAAAACCCATGGCTGGGGAGATCATAAGCTCAAGTGGACTTACTACTACTCTCTAGCTAAACTGCCTTTGTGCCAAACTGTCTTTAAATTTTGATATTTATGCCCATAGACAAACGCTACTTTTGGCCTTCATCAGAAGAGCTTCTCTTTGTAGTGAAGTGCGGCCAATGCACAGCTTAGGGATATTCACAGCTCTGAGAATGAGTGACAATTAAGTGCTCAATCTTCTGCAAGGCATTTGCAACCCTTCTGAAGGCTCGGGGAACTTCCTGAAACAGGAAACAGAAAGAATGTAAGAGCCAGAAGATAAGAAGGACTGTGAAATATTATCCTTGGGGCACAATATGGACATTGTGAACACAATCTCACAGCATCTATAATTACTGGGCTTGCACAAGATTGGGCCGGTCAACCGTCAATTATGGACTGAGGAGGGGCTCATGGGCCCTACAGCTTCCTGTTTAACTATGGGTTACTGATGGACTCTGGGGGAGAGATAATCATTGTCTTCAGTTATGTCACCATATTTTAAAGAATGTTATCCAGATTTTAAGGTATTAGTTGTTCAGTATCAAAGGTTAAAAACTTACAGTGCCAGGCACACTTTTAATGCCAGCACTCAGAGGGAGGATATCTGTGAGTTTAAGGCCATCCTCATCTATGTAGTGATTTTTAGGCCAGCCAGAGTTATACTATGAGACCCTGTCTCAAAAAAAAAAAAAAAATTACACCAGTGCTAACAGGTTCTAATAGGTTGATTGTATTTCCAGATGGATAAACCTGTAAGTGACTGACATCTTCTGTTTATTGGTTTCCCTACTACAATGTTAAAGACATGATTTATTTGTACCTCACAGGGCTGCTCTAGGAATCAATGAATCATAATGTACAACACACACAGAACACCAGTGACTTATAGCAAAGCAAGTGCCCAGCCCAGCAAGTGAGATTCATTACCCTCATCAGTGTGGATGCCTATTTGTCTTTTTTTTTTTAATCTAAATATATTGGATCATTCTGAATTTAAAATGCAGTTCATTCATTATATAAGTCTGTTGATAGAAAAAAATTAAGACTTGTCATAAAAAGAAATACTTTACTTTTTCTTTTTAGATTTAGGATCAGGAATTTTTGAAGTGGTACAATTTTGACATATTGGGGAATAAAAGCAGCATAGATGTACAGTTTAGAGGACTCTTTTTGTTATTGTGCATTTCCAGGTCAGAAGAATTAGAAACCACAAATTAAGCAGGAGTGAAAACATGTGTTGTGTTGACCAGGGACTAGGGAAATGATTCCACAGTTTGGTTAAATAATTGCTGACTAGGGAGAAAACATGGTTCCTGAAGTTTAGCAGTTGAACAAGACAAACTTTGCTTTAGGAAATGCCTGGACCAGAATGGAACTTGCAAGGGCCATGAGCAAAGTTGCACTCAGTTGTGGAAACGTAAGCCTGGAGGAACCTTAAAAATTGCTTACTTGTTATCACGACAGGAGAAAGGGCAGAAAGAGTGTAAGAGCCCCAGGATGGAACAGAGCTGTAACACCCTGTCTTCTGGACATGGTCTGGCTGTTGAAAACATGAACTCGCCGTAACTGCAATTACATACACAAGACCAGCAAAAGCTAAAACCAGTCAAAATTCCAGCATGGATAGAAGAGGTGTTTCCTGGACCCACACCTAGCTGAGCTGCTGTAAGCTGTGTGGCTTCTGAGAAAGGATATAGCTGCTGCAATGTTCCCCATGCCTCGAGGGATGGCCTCACACTCATTCACACATGGCCATCACTAACTGGACTCAAGGAGGCTTATTAATAAAAAATTATAAAAGAGGACATGACGTTTGAATGAAGATGGGAGGGATGTAGTGAGAATTGATAAGCTAAAAATAAATAGATTTTTAAAGAATAAATAAAAAGATTATAAAACTGGAACTATTGCATTTCTATAATATTAGAATAAAGATACAATTTATGATAGTTAAAGCTTCCCTTATTTCATTCAGCCTTTTCTGGGATTTCTTTGAGTTCATATTTTTAGTGGTTATGTCTGGCCATACTTTCTGCTTATCACGATAAACAGCATGTGGGAGTTGATAAAACAACAGTTAACACAGAAATCGTTGGAAGGCTCTTCAATTGGAAAATTATCCACCAAGAGCTAATCTGAATCTGGATACATCATGCCTGTCATCCCGGAGGCCAAGGCAGGAAGAGTACCATGAATTCCAGGCCACCTGTCCTGTAGGGTGAGATCTTGTTTCAACAAAACCAAGACCCAAATGGAAGAAAAAAAAAGAAAGGAAGGAAGGAGGAAAAGCAAAAAAAAGAAAGAAAGAAAGAAAGAAAGAAAGAAGAAAGAGAGAGTGAAAGCCAGTCTTATGGTTGACCCCTTCTTTAGGCATCAGAAGTACAGACAAGCGCTTTTCTGGCCAACATTGCTGATGTGGGCATCTCCTTCCCCACTTCTCCAGCAAGCTGTCCTGACAGCTCTTCTGGATTTCTTGGTTCCAACTTGTTGCCTGGACCAGCTCTCTGCCATCTTCCATCTGATTTGCTAGCAACTGTGCTTCCTTCATGTCAGGTAGACTTCCTTTCTTCACCTGAAGCCAGACTTTCTGGAAGAATCTTCTCTACCTTGCTTGATTGTTTCTATGGCCTCCTGCCTCCAAGCAGAGCCATTTACAACCACTTATTCTGCCAGCACCTAGAAGGCCGAGGCAGGAGGATCTCTGTGAGTTTGAGGCCAGGCAGGTCTACAGAGTGAGTTCCAGAACAGTCAGGACTACACAGAGAAACCGTGTCTCGAAAAACCAAGCCAAAACTCACTATTTATTCTGCACCATCACATATGCTTTTACATACATAGTCACTATACACACTGAGAACTATCTTAAAATCATATCACTAATACCCCCTTCTGTCCACCCTACTTAAACAGCACTGTGAATTAGGAAATTACACCTGAAAAAAACTTGATTTTTGTGTGCAGAAATAAATGTTTGATTTTTCTGAGACTACTTCAAATTGACGTCAAAGATTTTTTTTTTAATACAGTTATGTTGAAGAGGGGACATAGCATGAAGAATAAAACACTTGAAAATGCTTAGGCATCCTCTTAAATACATTAGCATGATAAGATAAAATTTATTCTTCAAACTAGAGCAGAGCAGTTAAGGTAGTATGCGCTGGCAGATAATCAGACTAAGGCTTGTAATTAAATTGTGCTGCAGTAGATCACAACACAGCCGCTGAGGCCCAGCATGGTCGGTGATTGTCAGAAATCGCCACTGCTTATGAAGCAGGACAGCAGTAGCTTTCCTCTTGATCTTCCTCCAAAGCAGAGAGATGCTGGTGTACGCACACCTGCTCACTGGTGCTTGCCAGCTATTTCTAAGTGTTCCTTAAAACAGATGTTTGAGAATACTTAGCCAGTTCTGAATTATTTTCCCCTATCAGTTGACACCGCCAACTCCTCTCAAACTTGTAAAATTAAAGTCAGAATGCTGACATGCTATGGCCACAGGAATCGAGAGCGTGCATAAACATTGCATGTAACGTTTTTACTCATCACACACCTCCACAGGTGCTTAACTGATTTCTAACCCCCAGAAGACAGCTATACTTAAACTCATTTCCCAGCAACCATTTGTTCCTCTAAGTAAATTCATTTCCTATTCATTTCTCATGCTGTGGTGAGAGCTTTCATCTGGACATTACAGTTGTGCAAGGATACACAAACCTGCCGTTGTCACACTGAATTGGAATTCCAGGTATCTACTGGTGAATGAATATATTTGGCTGATTTCTAAGTCCTTTATCACAGAACACAGAGGAGAAAAATACATGGAGATAAAAGTGGACTAAAGTGTTAAATGACCTCAGTCCTGAACTTTGTATATGATTCTTACCTTCAACAAGACCCGACAGTGCTTATTCAACAGATTAGAAAATGTACAAATAAATTCGAACTCCAAGGTAGACAATCCAAGGGACAATTTTCCAAGAATCCTCATTCAAACTTATACTTGGTGTTAGCTGATGATGGAAAAAAGGAATGGTCACTTCCTTTTCGTTCTTTTATACCCCTCTAGATCTCGTGGCCAA
The DNA here is from genome assembly GCF_903995425.1 of Onychomys torridus. Taxonomy (NCBI): domain Eukaryota; kingdom Metazoa; phylum Chordata; class Mammalia; order Rodentia; family Cricetidae; genus Onychomys; species Onychomys torridus. Next base: position 48,854,481 of record NC_050461.1, on the reverse strand, counting down.
ATGCTTGAAAACCTTTACAAGGTTCACATTTGACTTGATTAATTAGTGACCAAATCCCCCTGGTAGACCAAAGCTCACAAGAACAGAAAAGTTTTCAGTTTTCATGCTGTATTGTTCACTTAGGGTTTGGCCCTACCCTACCAGTACCAGGCATTATGGGAACAACCAGTTTCTACAAGAGTGGATGTAAGACTCTGTGCCTCTGTTTATCCATATTAAAAATAAAGAGATACTTACATGGTGCCTGGATGTCAGGTTGACACCGTTTCCTGTGTCCTACCCATCAGTAGCTTGCTTAGTACCTAGTTGGGAAGGGAAGAAGCACCACAGTGTGAGAGTAAGAAGAAGCAACCAGCCACCCAGAATTCTCATGGCCTGCTGAAATGAAACAACAAATAAGTAGAAGCTGCTAACATAGCTTAGTGATAAAGGGCCTTAGAACTTAGTGATAAAGGGGGGCCTGGGTTCATTCTCTATCACTATGTAAAAGAAAGAAAAGAGAAATAGAAAGAAAATTATGTCAGCAAATGAGACTCTGCAAAATGGATAGACATGACCAGTTAAAAATTATACAAGGGTGTACAAGGACATATCTGGGTTCAGTAGAGAAATGGACTAGAGGAGAAGGCAAAGAGGGAATTGGCATGTGTAGGAAATGTAAAGCCTTTTTTTTTTTTTATCATTTTGAGTTTGTATGATTAAAACTTCATATTATTCTATGAAGACTTATTTCTTTATGTAACTGCATGGAGTAAATGTTACAACCCAGATCTTTGAGACTGGACTCATCACAGTTATTAAATTACATTTACTGGTTTCTGGAAATTCAGACAACAAATATCACTTCCCAAATCTTAGGCAGGCCAAGTGACAATGCAGTCCTCCCAGGAAGAAAACATGGCTGTCCCCATCATGCTGTGTGGAGGCAGGTGTTGACAATAGAGATGTTTGCCTCCTTTCAGAGATAAAAGGAAGCACTTCAAATTCTTTAATTCTGAATAGCAGGTAGATAGTAACAGTTGATAATAGTCTCTGAAATGGCCATAAGGAAAATTCCAATTGCCTCAATGATTAGAAGTAAGACTTGAAGTCAAGAAATTGAAAGCCTGTTTACAGAGCCATGCCCTTCACATTTATTTAAGGACACATGTGATCACAGGCACACAATCGGACAATCCCAGCTGCCACCTGGCACAAAGCTTTTCATTAAGACCGCTGAAGTCAGCAAAAAGAAACTCAGTGGCAATAACAGCCCACTCAATCAATGCACATACAACAATAAAATGCTTTGTTAGCATGAAGAGTGAGGAATGGGGACTCCTAATTATTTTCAAGTAATTTTTAAAGAAAGTCAACAAAATATCATTTGTCATGTAAAAGATCGTCTCCATGTCCTATCATTTTGGCAGGTGACAAAAATGTATTTAAGAATAAATATTAAAACTAAAAGCATATATCTTTGGTTAACTTGGGTGGATCATCTATATTTGCATTTAAGTAAGTATAGCTATATCATATAAAATACTCCATAACATCAGAGGGGACAAAGATTGTTTGCAAAAGAATCTTAGTGGATGGGAAGCATAATCATAAATAGACAAATGAGATTGCCTCCAACCAATAGAGCCAGTGGAAGAATAAACAGAGTAAAGAGACCATCTAATGAATGTGAGAAAGCAATCTATACATCTGAGAAGGGCTTAGCATCTAGAATACAGAAGGAATTCAAACAACTTAAGAGCAACACCAAATATGTTGATTTAAGAAAGGACAGAACATGTCAATAAGCAACACTTCACATGAAAAAAAAATGTTTAACACCCACCAATCAACAGGAAAATGCAAGCACAAATCATAATGATTTCCTTACCCTCGTTGCAAAATACAGTTTAATTGCATTTCCCTGATGGATAAAATGTTGGACACTATTTAAATATTTATTCATCATTTGTGTTTTTCCCTTTGAGAACTGTCTCTTCATTTCATTGGTCCATGTATAAGTTGGGAGACTTGGGAGGCTTGAGGGTTTACATTTTGTTCTTCATATGTTTCCAGTATTGACCCCCTATGTGAAGTGTAACTGACGAGGATGTTGCTCTCCTTTCAGTCTACTGATGGTTTCCTCCACTGTGCAGAAGGATTTTAACTTCTCTCACCCAAGTCAGAATGGCGAACATCAAGAAAACAGTGACAACAAATGCTGGTGAGGATGTGGGCAAAGAGGAGCCTTACACACAGCTGATGAGAGTGTAAACTTACGCAGCCACTATGGAAATCAGTGTGGCAATTTCTCTAAAAGCTAAAACTAGATCTGGCTGTACCACTCCTGGGCATATACTCAAAAGCCTTGGTACCTACTGTAGAGATACTGGCTTATCCCTGTTTACTGCTGCTCTATTCACAATAGCTAATAAACACAATCAGCCTAGATGTTCATCAACAGACGACTGGATAAGGAAAATGTATACAGATACAGTAGGATTTTATTTAACTATAAGGAAAAAATAAATCATGACATTTTCAGAAAAATACGTAACTGAGAAATATTATGTTAAGGACCACACACTCAGAAAGACAGACACTGCCTGTTTTCTCTCACATGTGAATCTTAGATTTTAATTTTTATATGCAGATGGGTGTGTACCTGTATGTGTGTGCCTGTGTTCTTGATTCCCCCATATGTTTGAGCAGTGTATTAAAATGTTCCTTTAATAATTCCTCCAATACTGATAATTGTGCACTCAATGTTTAGTTGTTAAGATCCAGAGAAGGCATGATTCCTATCTTCAGCATGCTTAGAGACTTAGGGAGTAGACATTCCCATCTTCTCATCTAGGGTAGTATCATTAGGTCATGAATGCTCAGAGAACTATTAGATGAATGCCTCCACCAAGGACTTCAGCTTTAATTTGTGATAAAAATAAATATTAGCATTTCAATGGTAAGATAAATGGAACCCAGAAGATGGATGGGACAGTGTAAACACAAAAGTGGATTCCAGATATGATACTTTGTCAAGGGCATACACAGCAGGTCGGTTTGGTTTGTGTGGAGGATACATGGGAACAGTAGAGAGAAGACAAGTTGACTTTAAAAGATTTCTTTTTATTTTAATTATGTATGTATGTGTGTCTTCTGTGTTTGAGTGCGTACTTGTGTGTTTGAGTACCCATGAGGTCAGAAGTGCCAGATTCTCTGGAGCTGGAGTTACAAACGATTGTGAGCTGCCTGGTGTGGATGCTGGGAACTAGGGTCCTCTGTAAGAGTAGCTTGTCGCTAACTTCTGAGCCATCTCTCCAGACACCAGGTTGATTTTTAAAAAAAAAAATAAGTTTATATGTAAAATGAAAAAGGAAGCATTATTATAATGTAAGGCCTTCCACTATCCATAGGTATTTTTACATATTCTAAATGTTAAATTTTCTCATTTTCCTTGATACTGTGAGGCACAAGGATGTGTAGTGTTGATGTACCTAGCAATTCAGCGCAACAGTTGGTCCTTGAGAGCTCATGTGAATACAATCTTGCCAGTGCTCCTGTGTTCTTAAGTTCAGCTCTTATCTTCTGGTGGGAAAATGCTGTTTGTACCTAAGTGACGTTTTTAGTACCTGCAGATGTCACACACAGCCTTCACATTTAATGTATTTGGTTAGCACTTCTTCCAACTGTAAGAGGCCATACCCTAGTGAAAAATATCTCTATCTGATAGATATACAGGTTATATCGATTCATCAAGTAGCTTATTTTTTTAATGTAATGATGTAATAATTATCTGCATGCTTTTCATAATCATATAGGAGCCAAATGTTTCTTTTGTCATGTAGTTAACTTGTCAGAACTAGCAATATATACTGTCTTAGAATCACTTGTGACTTAAAGACACTTAATTATGTTTTATTATAATTTGACAATGATGTCAGGATTATTATTTTAAAGGATTTTTAAAGTAGCTTTTAATATTTTATGAGTAAATAAAGCAATTGGTTATAAATGTGTGTTGTACTCGCACATGCATATGCATACGTAGGCATGCCATGTCACATGTATGAAGGTCAAAGGATACCTTTTTCTGCCTTCTTTGAGACATGGTGTCTTGCTATCTACTTCTGTGTACTCCAGGCTAGCCCATGAACTTCTGGGGACTCACCTGTGTCTGCCTCCCAACTTGCTGTAGGAGCACAGGATTGCAGAGAAGCATTTCCAGCCTTGGCTCCATAGGGACTCTGAGGATTTGAACTCAGGTCTCCGGGTTCACATAGCAAGTGCTTTACCACTGAGCCATCTCCCTGGCTCCACTTCATGCTCTTTTCAGTGATTTTACTGCGCTGATTTCACTGCTTTCATAAAGGTCCTCTCAAATGTCTTTTGTATTAGCAATCGACATAATTGCTTCCATATTGTACATGGATGTTCCCTAAATACTCATCCAAGGACAATAGGTGTATTAAAAGCCAAAGTCACAGCAAACTAGTTTTACAGGTATTTTAATTGATTTCACTTATGATTCTAGGTTCAGGTGGCAGTCCAGTTAAAAAATAGCTCTGAGGTTTAGAAGCTAGGATGGCAATGTGTGTTATAATCCCACCATCTATGATTCTGAGGCAAGAGCTCGAAGCTTGCTTGAACTTCATAGACAAGCCCTATCCTATCCCAAAACAAAATTTTGAATGCCCCAATCTACCACACAATATGGGAGGGGAGGACTTACATTCACAACTAGAGTAAAAGAGATAACATGCAAAAAATGGAAATGAACTTGTAGATAACTCAATTATGTCCATATTTGTCTGTTTAGGACACAGACTGAACAGTTGGCTACTGTGATTGGCTAAGATTTGGTACAGTTACAACACTAGACTTTGATATTAGAGGTGTTAGATTAGTTGCTTTTCTGTTGCCATGATGAAGCATTATGACTAGGGAAACTTATAGACAAGAGGGTTGTTTTGGCTTATGGTTCCAGTGGGATAATCATCCAGAGTGCCAGAGTGGAGGTAGCAGGTAGCAGGCAGTTAAAGCTCACATCTCAACTTGAGAGCTAACATCTCACATCACAAACAGAAAGCAGAGAGAGGCACATTTTTGAAACCTCAAAGCTCCCCCCCCCATTCTACCCATGCTAAACATTCTACTGCAAGGCTACACTTTCTAGACTTACCCAAACAGTACCACCAACCAAGCACCACATACTCAGATGTTTGAGAATATGGGAGACATTTTATTCAAACCACCACATTCTACTTCCTGCTCCTCATGACATAACGCAAAATGCATTGAGTTCAACTACAAAAGTCCCCATAATTTCCCACAGTCTCAACACTGTTCAAAAGTGTCTTCTGAGACTCAAGGGAATCTCTTAATTGTAGCCCACTGTAGGATCAAATGGAAAATTACATATTTCCAACATACAATAGCACAGAATATACATTACCATTTTTAAAGTGGGGAATAGACGTCTAGTGAGGAAATACTGGACCAAAGCAAGATCGAAATCCAGCAAGGTAACTCCCCAATTCTATAGTACATGTTCAGTGTTAACGGGCTTAAATGGCTCTGCCTTTACAACTGCGATGCCTTTACCACACTTTTCTCTGGGCTGCTTCCACTCAACTATGTGCAACTTTCCTCCGCAGATATCTCACAGCTCTGGCACCCCTTCTGTTGGGAGTCTCCAATGCAACTCATGTGTCAGGCTTCATTTACAGAGCTCCACACAATGGCTTCTGGCAGCCTCCATGCAGGGACTTTCATGCCATGTGCCTGACTTCAGCAGCTCTCTGAAACCATAGAGGAAGTTTCCATGACTCCTTTACTCTTGTATTTTTTATGATTCTAAAGCCAGAACTTTGTAGGAGATACTTCCAAGTTCATCTGCCAGCTTATTGTAGACCCTCCCCACCTTGAACCACAATTCTGTAGTTTTTGTTTGTTGTTTCTTTCTAGGAACAGAAAATTCCTTATGCCTCTTCCTTCATAATTGGAAGCTTAAGTGGGTGAGCTCTTGCCCTGAGGACACCTTTCCCTTTATTCCAACATAGAGTTAGCCTCTTGCTATGTTCCTAAGCACCTTAACTACTTGTATTTCTTTCTGGCTACTTACCCTTCTCCACTGAGACCCACATAAGTGATCATTAATGATGACATGACAGAATCAATATTAGGCTGCCTTAAAATCTCCTCTGCTGGGTTGGGGATTTAGCTCAGTGGTAGAGCGCTTGCCTAGCAAGCACAAGGCCATGGGTTTGGACCTCAGCTCTGGAAAAAAAAAAAAGACAAAATAAAATCTCCTCTGCCAAAGAAATTAGTCCAGTCCTTTTAAATTTAGCCTCAGGCAAGTTCATAGGACAGTGGTAGAAAACAGCATATTCTTTGCCAAAATATCAGGAGAATGGTCTCCAGCCCAGTGCTAATATTGTTCCCCTTGCAACCTGTTGAGCTGGGCCTCCATGGTCCACATTGCTCTCAGCTCTACTATCTTCCAAGTTTCTACTAGGATGGTTTATTTAAGCTATCTCTATAGCATTCAACTGCTTTTTGCTCCAGAGTCCCAAAGTCTCCCACATTCCTCCAAAAACCCCAGGAGTGAATGTACACAGAACTTACAATACGAAGAAATAAAATAATACCTTTCTAAATTAGTAAAAGGAGTTATTTGAGGGAATTGTTATAAGTTATAGGGTAACAGTATCACAATTCTCTGTGTCAATAATTTCCTATCTAAAAATCTTTTTAAATGCCTTTAAAAAAAAAAAGATACTGACAAAAATGTCAGAGAGAGGCAATTACTGACAATTGGAGATACTAAGTAAAGTAATAAAAATCATTCAAGGAACCTGAAGTCCTTTCAGAGCTGTGGGTCTTCCTCCCTCCCTCCCTCCTTCCCTCTGTCCCTCTGTCCCTCCTTCCTCCTCTCCTTCCCTCTCTCCCTTCTCTGTCCCTCCATCCCTCCCTCCATCCGTCCTTCCATCCCTCCTTCTCTTCCTCCTTCCCTCTCTCCCTCCTCTGTCTCTCCCTCCCTCCTCCCTCTGTCTGTCCCTCCCTCCCTCCTTCCCTCAGTCCCTCCTTCCTTCCCTCCCTCCCTTTGTCCTTCCGTCCCTTTCTCCCATTACTGTTAAATGCAGGAAAGTGTCCTTGTTACGCATTCATTCCTCATTTTAACACATGCATTTATCCTTTGTGCTAACTGAAGCATCCTCACTCTAAGTCACCTATGATGAACCAGAGCAGAATCCAGTTCTAAGCCTGGGTGAAAGAGTAGCCTTGTATGAGCCGAGAACTCCTCCCTCCTCCCTCTGTGGTACTGAGGAGTCTCACACTTTCTTCTTCCTTGTCATCTCGGGCATCCATGCCTCACGTCCAATTTTACCAGGTTTTAATCTTTTTGGAGAGTTTTTCCTCCTTGAATTTAAATTAAATGAAGAAGGAAACACTATCACCTTACAGCATAACATATCTACTACATTGTCTGGTCAAGTGGTTGTTTTATGTTATTTAGATAAATTTTTTCAAATTCAATTCTCATTAGAATTAGAATAAGTAATATATTGTCTAGAACATTCTTGAGGTGTGGAAACTGGGTAACACATCTAAGGTCATGGAGCATAGCTAGCCACAAGAAGTAGAATAAGTAGAAGTGTCCATTCTGTTCAGATCGCGGCTCTTTACACTGAAGGAATTATGCCCTTTCTTATATAAATATGCACCGTAAGACACACAGTAAAGCTGGAGCTCAAACCTTGCCTGTGAAACAAACCCTTCCAGATTCTTCTCCAGCTCTTCTTTCCTCATTTTCCTTGCCTATTTTCCCGAAATGAAACCACATTTTCTTATCCCAGCAAGTAATCTTCCTGCTGTTATCCTTCACACAAACCCCTAATAGCTTATTGTCAAACAAGGGATACAGTGAGTCAGAGTGATGTCTGTCCCTTCAGCCACTGCGTCATTCTGCAAGACCACTTCTTAGGGATCATTAGAGTCAGGGAGGCCCAGATTGGAAGGGACTGAGGACATCATCCTGTCTGAACTTTCCCTGAAGCATAGCTCACAGTCTGATGACCACTGACTCAATCACAGAGCTGCTTCTCAGGCATTATGGCCATGCCCTCATTTCTGTCAGCACAGGCAGGCATTTGACTCTTTTTGTTTTGTTTTTTTTCGAGACAGGGTTTCTCTTTGTAGCTTAAGATCCAGTACTTCCTGGAAGTGGTAAATAAACTCTTTCAAGCCACATGGTCTGACTTAAAATGACTTATTTGCACACACTAGTAATGCAAGTTGGGGTAAATTATCTTATAACTCTGAACCTTGGTATTCTTCATTTCCAAGGCAGAAATCATCGAGGAGCTAGACAAAATCATTCTCTACAGTGACAGAAGTCCAGTAGATAATACTGGTGTAGGAGAAAAGGGCCAGCCAAAGAAACCCACCCTGGCCCTGAACCCAGAACCAGTGAAAGAAACCCACCCTGGCCCTGAACCCAGAGCCAGTGAAAGAAACACACTTTAACCCTGAAACCAGAACCAATCAAAGAAACCCACCCTGGCCCTGAACCCAGAACCAGTGAAAGAAAACCACTCTGGCCCTGAACCCAGAACCAGTGAAAGAAACCCACCCTGGCCCTGAACCCAGAGCCAATGAAAGAAACACACCCTGGCCCTGAACCCAGAATCAGTGAAAGAAACACACCCTGGCCCTGAACCCAGAGCCAATGAAAGAAACCCACCCTGGCCCTAAAACTAGAGCCAAAATGCTAAAAAGGGCCAGTGAAAGAAACATGCTTTGGCCCTGAAACCAGAGCCAAATCTGCCCCTGACCAACTGAGCATGAAATCAACCAATCTCTGTGCAGGAAAACTAACCAGTCCCTGAGCACGAAATCTAGCCAATCTGATCTTGTCCAAGCTCAAGGGGATTGAAATCTAACCAATTCCCACCCTGAAAATCTTCTCCCTGGAAAAAACTCCGCCCTTAAGAAGCCCTGGATCGGCCTTGAGCCTGTTCATTATGCTGCTGCTCTTTTTCCACCCTGGCATTCTTCCCTCCTAATAAACCTCTTGAATGAAGTTTGGGTGATGATCTTCTTTGCTGGAGCAGAGCAAGGCTGTAACACTTTCACTGGGGAAACATTACCCTAGCAGAGTAGAGCTGTTAACACTCTGGGGGACCAGAGCAGAACTGTTAACAGGTCAACCCCAGCAGAGGTGTTACATTGGGGAAACCTTTCCCTGGAGCAGGCTGTAAACTGCTATGCTTACTGTGATTTTGTGGTATCCCTCTGCTCCCAACTGCCAGGATCTGTTTCCATCTGAGCTGCAATGCTTACAACTAGAACCATCATTATACACTAAGTAATGCAGAATTATCACCCCCCGACCCCCAACCTGCTAAACCAATGACATTTCTCAATGATGGGGAAGCTTCCTTAATTCCCCGGTAACTGATTTCTTCTCTTTGGAGATTTTCAACCTCTCCAATAAGCTGGTACATATAGGAGCTCTCATGAGAGTCTCTGTGTCTTCTAGTTCAAGGGTAGCTGGTTTCTCTGTATAATTCACATAAATGTTCATTATTTCAGGTGTTAAGATAGCTAAACCATTTGTCAATACTTGCTTAACATTTCCTAGATCTAATGTCAAATTAATTCCCTCAGGTTTCCCTTTAAGAAACCCCACATAGGAATTTCCAAAAGTGTTAGGGTTGTAAGAGTTTTGATTGTGTCAAATGCTTCAAAGCTCAGACCTTAAGGCCATTGGATGTGAATTCGAGAGATGGCTCAGTGGGTAAGAACTGACACTGTTCTTGTAGAGGACCTGGGTACCATTCCCAGTACCCTCACCTCCACAGTTTATGACTACCTGTAACTCTAGTTCCAGTAGATCTAATGCCCTCTCCTGGCCACTGCAGGCACAGGCACACACACACACACACACACACACACACACACACACACACACACTGACATCTATTTACCAATCTACTCGTTGGCATCCCTCTCCTTGGTTCTTCTTGCTGGTGGTTACTATCAAGCCTAGTCATCTGTAGAAAATGCAGGAGCAAGTGTACATCTAGGCGATTAACCTCTTCTTGAGTGGTGAGCTTCAAGGTGTTTCACCAGGGCTTAGGAGTTCAATTCCATGATCTCACTGTTAATAAATTCTTGACTCCTTCAACCTCTGAGCAAAGAAACAGCTCTGCTGCATTATGTGCCATCTGCTCTTCCATGCTCCCTGGTGGATGTCAGCTGCTGCTCCAAAACCTATTATTTTTTAAACCTATGATTACCAAATTTTATGTGGTCAGCACTTCTCTGTGGAACTTCAGCTCCATAGAGCTGGATCCTGGATATTCTATAATGATTTCCAATCTAGTAGCATACCCTAAATTCAATTTTGTTAATCACTTGGAAAATTATATATATATATATATATATATATATATATATAATAAGAGAATATAGATATTGAATATTTAAGGCTCTGGGTCAAGTTATACTATAACGTTTTTGCCCTCTTCTTAAGAGGCAAAATCATTCATGTGAGTCATGTCAGTACACCACAAAGATAACATCTAAGACGATATAGTCTTCATTGTTTGGACTCTTGAAAATGATTTTAAATTGGCTCGGAGAAGAAACATCACTGTTGATTGGTAAGAGCTGGCTGCTGGCCCAGCATGATGCTAAGCAGACCTGTCAGTGAAGAGACAAGGGATGCTTCATCTTTGGGGAAGCAGAGATGCTTCATCTTTGGGGAAGCATGAAATACTTCATCTTTGGGGAATCAAGAGATACTTCATCTTTGGGGAAACATGAGATGCTTCATCTTTGGGGAAGCATGGGATGCTTCATCTTTGGGGAAGCATGGGATGCTTCATCTTTGGAGTGGCATGAGATGCTTCATCTTTGGGGAAGCATGGTCAGTAGTGCATTCAGATCATATCTGTATTCACAATCTCTTCTTGCTCTATAATTGCAATAATACATTACTTGCTAAGTAACAGTGTCTAAAAACAAATTCCATAGCTTCCCATGAAGGCTTTTCAAATTGAAACTTGCCTTTTCTGTTATTAGATTCACATTAAAAACAAATACCCGTGCTTGACTTTTATCTTTGACGTGTGCTACAACAATAATTTCCAGACAAATTTTCAGTGAAAATGAGAGGATTTCCCCACACACACACACTAATGATTTAAAATACAAACATTTTTGTGAGCTTTTGTGTATCATTCATTATTCTTCAAAAAAAAAAATGGGAATGCATCACAGATCAGCAGAACTTAAAGTGTTAAAATAAGGATGCATATCTGAATACATGCAAATTTAGAGTATCAATTTCAACATACTTAAGTCAATAAATGGTATATCTAATAAATTTAATGCTGGAACAGTTGCTTTTAGTTACTTCCCTTGCACCTTGTTCATAAGACAGTACAAGGAGATGAGCAAAACCCAGAATATCACATTAACCAAAATGGACCTTGTTGCCAAGCTATGCTACAGAAATAGAGAAACCTGATTGATGACTTTTTTTGTATTCAGGTATCTTATGCTTTAGGGTCTGTACACAATAAGAGAGACTTCCTCCATAATGATGAATGTACAAAGGTTTGTTTTTTTTTTTTTTTTAATTAAAGAATCATTGGGTGACAATTTTCTCCTTGGCTGGCACAAGCTCACTGAGTGGGAAGGAACAAAGGTTGAAATTATAGTGGACACAGAGACTCAGTCTGGGTAGAATCAGCACACAGGAATGCGAAGGAAAGCAGCCTTCCTTTACACAAGGTAACAGTATCCTTCACAGCATATGGTACAGCCTCAGGACCATCTCTTTCATTGCAAGCTTTCATGGGTAGCATGCATCTTCTAGGGAAGATGCTCTTCCTGGCTGAGAATAGGGTACCTGTTTCTCTACACCCTTCTACCAAAGCAGGGACCAGGTAAGATCAAATGCTTCTCTCCTATGCAGTAGGGAGTATGTTCCTAGATGAATGAGCAAAGGTAAATTCTTTCATAAAGCTGCCTCATTTTCTCATTAATTTATCTCACATTTTCTACCCCTGAACTGTTGATACAGGGAAAAAAAAACTACCATATATTAGATAGCTTTATTTTTTCTTATACATCTAATTTTTAAATTTCATGTGCCAAGTATAACAGCAACAAGTGAACCACAGCCAGTTTGCATATTTTCTGTTCCAAGTTTTGACGCTTAGATTTAGAGATGCAAGCTACTGATCTGAAATGAGGATGACAAAATTATTTTATAGTAGGCTTGAAGAATTAATGTTAGGCAAGAAAGCTTCTTTTTTTTGAGCTGAGAATTGAACCCAGGGCCTTGTGCTTGCAAGGCAAACAACGCTCTACCACTGAGCTAAATCCCCAACCCCGAAAGAAAGCTTCTTAAGACTCTGTAAGCATGGAGTAACTGGTAAGGGCAGGTGTTTCTCCCTTTAGAATCTTCCAGAAAATTGGAAGCAGATACACATAATACTTACAGTTGTGTCTGAATGATCTTAGCCTATAACTAGCTAAAGCCCCATTATCATGAGAATTCTTTTGAACGTAGACATTTTTGACACCTCAAAAGTTAGCCTCTTTGACATACAAATCATATTTCTTAGATAGAGGGAAGAATTCTTAATTTGGGAAAACATTTTTCTCCGTTCCACAAAGATTAGTTTTGTTATCAATTGGCTTGCTCTACCCAGATAGAAATTATGGGCATACAAGAAGCCCCATGTTGGCATTCCTGGGCCTTTGAATGTCTAAGACCCATAGCCCCAAGCCCTGACAGCAGGACTTGAGGCTTTAGATACCCAGAATGGAGGTTTTAACCAATAGTGGCCCTAGTACTTGGGAGTTAGTGAAAGCCTTTGGTTTCTAGCAACAGGGAGCATCAGGCAGCATTTAATAGTGTCAATGCTTGCTCTGTTGGCTTTCAGCCTTGGTTTGGCCAAGGTTTTCTTTATCTGATAAGATGAATTTATCTGTTAAGAATAGACAAGAAACACTAGCCTAGCTTTTCTTTCTAAAGCAGAGACCCAAGTCTCAAAATCAGATCAGATAGCCAGGTAAACCTAAGTCATCTTGTGGTCCATACATAAATTTTTAAAATATCTTCCTGAAATTATAGGAGCCCAATTTCCTCCAATTCTGTGCATTCAAAGAATAGAGTTGGCCATTGTCTAACAGTGTACATTACTGATAAGTCATGGTTTCAGTGACGCGGCTGTTTAGAAAGGATCACAAACACAATCCTTTCATCCTTTAAATGTCCTTCAGTTGGGGTTTTTGTTTGCTATTTTCTTTAATAGAGTTTTCTAGAACAATAGCTAGAACAAGAACATAAAAGCATTCAAAGCGACTTTGAACTTTGACAGGCAATGAGAAATATAAATCAACCTTATTACCCATGGAAATCTTGGTGAAACTGACACCACTGTAGCAGGATAATCTTTTAAAGTATTTTCCAATTGTGATTAAAGAAGTGAATAAGTGCAATATGCTAGTCCTGTAGGACTGAAATCACTGGGGTGGTGTGATTCTATGATTTTTAAGTCTTTTGTAGCATAGTTTTGATTGTTACAACTTCCTAAAAATTTGTGGTCTTTCTGGCTTAACTTGGGTTTGTGGCTTTGTTTTTCTTTTTTATTGAAACAGGGTGTGTCATAGCTCAGCCTGGCCTGGGACTCACTATGAGCCTAGCCTGGCCTAGATTTTACAGTTCCCCCTCATTGTCCACTTCCCAAGTGCTGGGGTTCCAGGTGTGTGCTAACGTGTGGATTGCTGTGGTTTGCATTGTGATTTTTTTCCCACGTACCAATCAGAAGTTGGTGTTTCTTTTTGGGTTGTACACTTGAGTAAGGTTGATTAGGGGTGGCCATGCTGTTGAACAATACAATTGAGTAAGGTTGATTAGGTGTGGCCGTGCTGTTGAACAATTAGTCATTTTGCAGAACTGGAAGGCTGTCAGCCATTAAATAGCTCCTCCTTTTCATTTCTACAAGCCCTGATCAAACACTACTCCACTTTTCTTATGTAGGTTAACTACTCTAAAGATCTCACACTAGTTAAATAACACAGGTTTGGCTTGTTTGTTTGGTTGGTTTGTATTCCTTTGACTTCTGACAGCTTATTTTACACCATCTCCTCAAGGCTCATTCACATGTCACAATTCCTTTATTTTTAGTGGTAAAACATCCTTTATCACATATCTACCCATTCATCCATGGACATCGTGGTTGCTTCCATGGCATTGTCTATTATGGATATCCTAGTCTTTATTTTCCAGGTTATCATTGGATGGTGAATAACTCTACTGTGAATAACTGTGTACAAATACACGTCTTCTGATATAACATGCATGTCACCGTTGAAGGTCAATCATGTCCCTCTTGATTCTTCAAGAAAATGATATGCTTCTAAATTAATCTAAAGTGATATTCTGAGTACTCATAAAAGATGGAGTTAACAGTAATGGGAATGATTAAAACAACTTAGGATAATCAGGTTCTTATTATACCATAGCTGTGCTTCAGGACCTTCTATCAGACTGAGTCTTGGCGACTTTGTTCTGTATCTGTGAGATCCCAAGGCCTTGATCTATATTTTTAACATATCATGCATGTCTCTTTTTTGCTTTTGTTTTTAGGCTTTGTTCAGGAAGCCACACTTTCTGTGTATTCATGATGCAATGGCATGCTGTATCTAAAGACAGCACCCTGACACACTCCACCTGATGTGAGCATTCTTAGATAACAAATCTAACTGTGGAATTGGACTAGAGAATTTGGAATGTGGGAGTCTTTAGTGCTCTGTATTACTGATGAAAATAATAAATTTTTACTCTATTCAAACACATATAAAAATATTGTTAGAGCCCTCATTACCATACATTTTCTATGCAATGAATTTAAATTTTGTTCCTGGTAATATTTTTTAATCAAAATTGGCTAATTAAAACAAGATGATCAGGATGGACTAGCAAGTTATCCAAATTTCAAAGCTGTTTTCTGTGTTCTGAGTCACAGTAAGAAATTGTGATCAAATTTCACTTTCCACTGAGCTGAATTATAAAATTGACACACAAACTCACCATGATTCTTTTGCCTAAATCCCATTTTGCTATTTCCTTGCAAGAACTTCTGGCATATTAAGTGAGAACTGGCTGAAGCAATATGAAAACTCTGAAGATGGGATGGAGCCTCATTCCTATGAGAAAGTGAAGGCCAAGTCAATATTCCCTCTGTTTTTTTTGAATCTGGAACCAGGAAGAGCTATTTCTGTCCCTGACTTTATCTGTGGGTTGAGTTGGTAAGCAACATCTTTGCAGGCTGGTCCTTGAACAGAAATGAACTGTTGACCAAGATTGAGACAGGCTCTGGAGGCCATTCAACCCCCTTCAGAACAGAGCAGGAGGTGCTGGCCCCATGCTGGCCAGTGAGCCAGTGGAAAGGTCACTTTGCTGAGAGACTAAAAGCAAACCCTGACTTCTGAAGCTCTTGAGCCTCAGCAGGGCCCTGGGGAAGGAGCCCTGGTGCAAACAAGTTCCTGCTTAATACTTAGAGTGTTTGATTCCTGGCAAAGTTAAGCTTGCTTCTCGGCAAGCCCAGATCTGTAGATGTACGCATCTTAGTTCAAAACACTCATATCCGTGTCCTCAACTGTGCTATTCTGATATATTCCTGTCAGTGAGGCTGATGGCCCCATCAGGCCTTGATTCTGCAGGGAGACAATTCTCCATTTTGTCCAGAAGGAACTTGTAACCTAAAGGAGGCAGCAGAGAAGACTGCAAGGAGGTCTTTTAACCCCTTGTATATTCGGAAGTCTGTGTGGGCACTTGGGTTGCTCTGTCTCTAGTTCACAGAGGGTCCAAGGCTCTGGTTTGCAGTTCTATCTAATGGATGCTCTTGTCTTAATTATAGTCAGAGGGTGCATTGAAAACTTAAAGACATGTTCCTGTGTCCCAGTGACAACGTATAAAGACATCAGAAGTTATAGGAAAGGACTCTGAGCATTCAGTGTTTTTCTGTAAGCCAAGTCAGTGACAAGGAATACCATTTCCAAGAAGTGGAAAATCAATGTATATTAGTTTGTAGTAATTTGCTTTTAAAGTAGTATTTTACTCTTATAATATAGAGCACAGATGAGCCATTTACGTAGTGATTATTGACAGTAATTTTCTAGTTTATTTGAACTAATGTACAAGGAGCTGGCCTCCTATCTGGATATTATTCATTGAGAAACAGCCTCTCTTATCTGGTCCTGATGCTGGTACTACATTGAACAGCAGGGAATGCAAAGTGTACATGCTAATTTGGCTTTGTTTCATTGCGACTTTTTGTTGTTGTTGTTGTTGTTGTTGTTGTTGTTATCAATAGTCATTGCTTCCCAGGGAACTTGAGTTTACCTTTTCACCCACGTAACTGAATGAACTAATGCCATCTAGATAATTTTGCTTTGATTATAAATTAGTCACATTATAATTAAGTTTCAAACATTTTTTTCTAGCTATCAACAAGTTAACAGTTTTGTTCCAATTTATTAAATAATATTCAACTGTGGAAAGATTCTCACTTTAATTTTAAAACCCGTAATAGGTAATGATTAAAAATATGATTACTAAAGCTGGGCAAGGTGATGCATACCTTAATCTCAGCACTCAGGAGGCCAAAAAAGGAGAATTGTGAGTTCAAGATCATCCTGGGATGCATAGTGAGATTCTGTCTCAAACATATATAAATGGATGTGTGTGTGTGTGTGTGTGTGTGTGTTGTGTATATGTGAGTGTGAGTGTGTGTGTGTGTGTGTGTGTGTGATTTTTATAGTAGCCTCTGCAATCATTTGTCTCACATATTGCTTACCATTTTATCATCGTTTTTTAGGTATAGTCTCAGACCATCACCCCTTTAAGACTTGAGATCTGAAAATGTATATGTCCACCATTCTCCTCCAATGATCTCGATCCTTAACCTTACTCATCCTTACTTCTTATGCATAATTTCAGATTTTCTCATGATGGTAAGTTTCACCCTAACACACACACACACACACACACACACACACACACACACACAGAGAGAGAGAGAGAGAGAGAGAGAGAGAGAGAGAGAGAGAGAGAGAGTCTCCTCCTGTCATTCTCTCTCCCTTGATCTCTTTGATTTCTCTTTCCATGTTTGTTACTACTAATCTCCATTCTACTGATTTCTACCCAAGTTTATAAGGGTACGATTGGAATTTCTTTACATATATAAATACAATGGCAGGGGAGGTATCATTGAGGTTAAAAAAATTAAGAACTTGACAATTATTTAATTAGTAGTCAATTAAAAAATAACAAGCAAAAGCAACTTCTAGTCTAGCTGCTGTAACTTTTAGTGAAATGCAACGTAAGTGGTTAAACACATCCCTAGTGTCACGGGCTGAATGGAGAGAAAAGCCAAAGAGACAAAGAGAAATCTGAGGGGTTTATATGCATCTCCTGCCATTGGAACAAATGAGGCTGACTTATAGGTAGGCAAGAAACTCAAGTGAATGAACCTGTAACCCTGAAGAGAGGAGAAAGGCAAAGGCAAAGGGAACAACATTATGAAACCAGGGCAAGTGTCCAGGGAAGAGAAGCAGAGAGAACATAATTGTGTGTGTAGGGGAAATGAGAGAAACTAGCTTATAAAAAGAGATGTGTCTCGCAGGGGACTTGCAATTACACAGGTGAAAGAGAGGGACCAAGGAAGTGGTCTCCTAGTAATCGGGAAGAGAAAGCTGGTAGCAGAGGGCTGTGCAAAGACAGATGCCCCTAATGTATCCTCCCCTCTTTCTGCTTTTGGGAAAAAAGCTGTAACTGCTGTTGGGGAGCCAGATAGACTACTATTTGAGTTGGCTACACCAAATACATAATAGGCAAATAAGTAACTGGGTATAATTTTTTCTAATATATAGATGTAGTGGAACCTGCAGTCCCAAAGTTCTTAGTAATCCATGGATATGATTATACAATTCTTAGGCTCCGTCTTTGTCTATTCTGCAAGACAGATACTCTGTTTCCCTGTTAAGAAATAGTGTATGTTAGTATTAACCTTAATGTAGCAGATAATAGTGTTTGTAGTAATGTGCTATATATTTCTGTAAAAACTAATAGCAGAAAAATTAGAACCTTGTTATCTAGAATGGATCAATTCACTCTAATTGTTATAGAAATATTTAAAATACAAAGATGTATACATCAACGTGAACTCTAAATTCGCAATTGTTTCTCAATTTCATAAGCATACCTAAAACCAAAGGAAATCCCTGCTTCCAATATCTTTTGATCTGATAGGAGCTCACAAGTGTAAAATTTTAATATTTAAACAAGCAACCCCATGGCCAAGTACAATACCACAGCTGTTAAAGGTATGACCTTACAAATACCATATGTACTATATATGAAATTAAACTAGCAATCAATATGCTTCCACAATTACCCTGTGAATGATAGAACTGATGATGTTAGTGAAAAAACACTATCTTTAGCTCAAGAAGATGAGCACATATCTAAAATCATATGTTTGTGCAGGTTGAACTGCTTCATACAGCAGACACAGATGCATCTTGTTACATGTAAGAAAAAGCTGTATTTGAACAGAGCATGCGTTTAAAGTCCTTGACAAATCTTCATCCCATAATCTTTTTTTTTAAATTTTTAAAAAATTATATTTGTGTTTTAATTTTACATATCAGCCATGGGTTCCCCTGTCCTCCCCCCTCCCACCCCCACCCCCTCTCCTATTCCCTCCCCTCCATTCCCATCTCCTCCAGGGCCAGGTCCTCTGGATAAATGAGACAACTGAATAGCTTGAACTGTTTGGGAGGCACCCAGGCAGTGGGATCCGGACCTGTCCTTAGTGCATGAGCTGGCTGTTTGGAACCTTGGGCTTACACAGGGACACTTTGCTCAGCTTGGAAGGAGGGGACTGGACCTGCCTGTACCGAATCATCCCATATTCTTAAATTTGAAGTTTACACAGTGTTCTTTGTGTTCAAGTGTGTTCTTTCATAAACTTTCCATGGTGTGCTGTGCTTTCCTGAAGATCAGTTTCTTTTGGACTCTGACTATACATGACCTAATTCTATTCTAATATTGTAAACCCTACCATAAATGGGTGAAATTGCTCTTCTGATAACTCTGTCCTTTGCTTTTAGACTTCTGAGTTCCACCAATTAAAAAAAAATACAGTCTTCATTTTTTCATAAAGACTCAGTATCATGTCTACACCAGAAATATTGTTTTTTTTTTTGTTCACTAAAAATACTATAAGAAGATAGAGGGGTTTTCTGTGTAAAGATATGTGGTTAATATTCCTACGAAGCTAAAATAAAATACAGTTTCAAACTGGAAAAAATATTTAAAAGCTAAAAGCTAAATACTTGGAATATGCTACCCCAAGACTTACAAATGTAAATATTATCAAGGTGTCTAGAAACATTAAAGGAATTAACTGACCTCACTAATAACTAGATATTAAGGAAATCAATACCCTTCAACAAAGCATTTCCTTTGAAACTAACATGCAATAATCCAATAGACATTGAGGAACAGCCTCTTTCATACAGTGTATATACACTGACTCACGAATGAAGAGGGAATGTAACCAGGCCTCATAAGAAATGCAACACAGAGGAAGTGAAAATCACTTTTATGTTATTTATTCTCTCTTTTCCTTTGATCCATCCTCTTTTTCTGAAACCTCTATTTATCACACACGAGATTTCTATTCATTTTCTACAACCAGTGTTTTAACCTCTGATTCACGTCCAGTGTTTCAAGTCATTTGATTGATTTTGACAGAACCTTTTATTGAATTTTATTTATTTATTGAATCCATTTTCTGTGGGGCTGGGTTGAAGGAGGGTCTTGCACACTGTTCTACCTCTGAGCTCTACAGGATTTGACTTTGACTCAGGCTGTTCATAAAGTCTGGAAGCATGCTCCTTTTCTCTGTATATCATTTCTGCTCTGTACCTGCACTAGTTTCTTAATTATTCCTGGCATTTTGTCTTTTGAACTCCGGCATCTCTTGTTTCTCTATAGTCATTAAAAACAAGTTTAGTTCTTTCTCTCATCAGGTTTTCCTCAAATGCTGAGGAGGTCTTGGCTGTTCTGGCCCCTTTTCAGTGGCATTTACAACATTTACAGTGGCCCCTTCCACCCCTAACTTAGGTTTGTTTGATAATCAAGAGAATGGAGGAACAATGAAGATGGAGTAACTTGCAAGCCTGGTTGGATTCTCAACTTTCTACTTTCTGTATGGTATAGTGATTCCCCCTTTGTTAGTTTTTAAGATAAGCAGATGAAGAACGGGTTTCATCTTGCACACACTGTCAGTTTTTGTTGAGCCTCCTCCCACTCCCCCTCCCCCCATTACCTCTAGCTTCCCCTTTCTCTCAGTATCCTTCGACCTTCATGGCACATATTCCATGACCCTCCTTCTTCTCCCTGCCTCTCCCCCAGCAGCATCTCATTTTCATCTCTCATGCTCCTTTTTCTAGTTTCATCACACACACACACACACACACACACACACACACACACACACACACACACACACACACACACACACACACACACACACACGACACAGACATACACACACATGCCATAGATACATACACAGATACACAGACATAGACATACAAAAACACACACACAACACACACATACACACACATGACACAGACACACACACATGACACAGACATAGACATACACAAACACACACACAACACACACACACACACACGACACACGACACAGACACACACACACACACACACACAACACACACATACACACACATGGCATAGATACATACACAGATACACAGACATAGACATACACACACACACACTCACACACACACACACACACTCACATACACACACACACACGACACACACACACACACACACACACACACGACACAGACATACACACACACGGCATAGATACATACACAGATACACAGACATAGACATACACATACACACACATACAACACACACACACACACACATGACACAGATACATACACAGACACAGATACTTTCTCTCTCTCTTAAAATATAGAATGCATACACGACAGAAAACATGTCTATTTATCTTTCTCAGCCTGGCTTACTTAACTAAACATAATCTCCTGTTTAGTCTACTTTCTTGGCCATGTTATCAGTTCTTTTTTTTTTTTTTTTTGTAGTTGAACAAAACTCCATTGTTTATAGATGCCACAGGCTGTTTCTTCAGTTCTTAATTTCTTTAAGACTTTAGTCCTGAAGGTGTATTGGACTATATCAGAAGCTTTTTCTGCATCTGCTGAGATGATCATGTTTCTGTCCTTAATGCTATTTATATGGTCTATTACATTTATCACTAAGCATAAGCTAAACTAAGCATACATCCCTGAGAGGAAGTAACTCTCAACCATCCTTTAGATGAGATGTTAACCTTCCTCAAATTTCAATCAATTCATGTTTATTCTCACAACTGAAGAAATGTCCAAGCAAATATCCTAATGTTTTAGACACTTCCTTCTCATTTGGATTCTACTGCAGCCCCAAGAACTATTTAATTTTGGTAGATTGTTCTTCCCTAATGTAGTGGACACTAGACTCAAGCTCTACTGTGGCTTGGGATTGATGATTGTATTAATACTTGCTGCTGCAGAGACAATATAAAACTGGGGAGATTAAAACAGCAGAGGCTTATTATACTACTCTGGAGACCAGAAGTCTGAGTGTTGGTGTCATGTGGCTAATCCTAAGGCGTCAGTAGGGCTGTTACCCCCCTAGAGGATCTTGGTAAGAATATTTTCCTTGCTTTCTTCTGCTTCCTAGATTGAAGGAGACTTCCAGTCTACTTCACACATTCATGTTATACTAGTCTCTGTCATATTGTCATAGTTCCCTCTCTGACTACTGCCTTCCTAATCCATCTTTCCTGGACCTGTTTGACTATGCTAGACTACTTAAATAGCCCGGAATAACCCCCCCCCCCCCCACCCCCGCTGATCTGAAAGTGATTGCACCTTGTGCCACATCAAAGTAACATATTCATTCACAGGTTCTAGGCATTAAGCCACGGCCATTTTCAGGAATCATTATTCTGCCTAACACAATGACATGACAAATTTGATCTTTGGCATATAAAATGCTAGCATACCTATTAATACTTCAATATGCTGCCACATAGTAGAAATGGATTCATTGTTAAAATATGTGTGGCCACATCTGCACCGTCCTGCATCACCTCTTTAGTCAAATCTCGTACTTGGTTTCCACCTCTCACTACTCTGGGCAGACAACCTCTTGTGTTGCATGGCAATGCCAAGATTATTCCTCATTGCCACTTACTGTTCCTTCTGCTCAGAACCCTCTTCCTATGTGCCCATGGGACATCATAGCTACTCAGGAAATGCACCTTGTCCAAAGGGGGAATAAATTGTAAAAGTCCACATGAGTAAGAGAGAATTAAAACTCTTTAGCTTTACTTCCAAATTAGGCCCCATCTGATGGTTACAAGACCCTTGTATACAGATAACACATGTTAGTTGTCTGTTTTTATTCTGAGATTCCATTAGAATATCCAAGTTGTGGGATCAGATAGAGTAAATGCAACTCATTTTCACTTGTGTGAGCTATTTTATCAACACTGAGAATCCTGGATCAGGCTCTCCATTGTAAATGTAACAAATAAGAATGAACCAGGAGGTCTTTTTCCCCCCTATGTTTTTATTAAGTGCTGCTTCATTACCGAGTTAGAGTCTCACCTTCTCTGTTATTCTTTAAGGCTTTGGGGTGAGAATATGAGAGTTTACAAACAAACACACTTATTCGTCTGTCCCTTCATCATTTTATATGATTAGATCCCTAAGTTTATAGTTGGGTGCATACCACCCTAAGGAAAACAGCCACATTTTCCAGCCTTCCCTGCAAATGACTGTGACCTTAAGACTAACATTCATGTGGAAGGAACGTTAATGTAGAAAACAAGGCTCAAGAGAACCCTCATGCTTGGAACACAGATACAGTGCTTCCTCTTTTATTTTACCTTTGACCTTACACAAGAAAGAATCCTCTCTCATCTAAGTAGCTGTTAATTTAGGATTCACAAATGTAATCCCACCTCAAGCATCACACAAAAACAGCTCCAAACCTACAGGTATAGAGGAAAGAGGAGGTGCCATTGTATCCTTCAAAGAATCAGAACAAGAAAACACATTTGCAATGATAACCAAAGATCTTTATTCCTGTCTTTAATTTCATACAATCACATTGGAAAAATAGTTGTGTCTACAAATGTACTTTCAGCAAAGGAAGCCAACAAGACAAAATATTATTGTGAGTGATTATGGATAAAGTATTTATCACTGGAGGTCAAGTACTCCATTCAGCTTCTAATTCACACACCCATAAGACAAGCCATAAAGGAAGTTCCAGCTTGGAAGCTGGGCTTTTCTTAACTGAAGCAGATCTGAAGAAGCCTGTAGGGACTGGAAATCCTGGTTGGACAGCCTAGTTCATAAGAGATGGAGTCCCTATCGCTGTGGAAATACAATTCTGAACATCCTTTCTACAAGTATCTTTTTAAAATCCTTCTTTTTGTTATTCCCCTTAGATACTTTGCTTTATTTCACACATCATCCTATCAGCTTAACATTCAGACTTAGTCACACTGATTATCTGTTCTTCTCTTTTGAATAGATAACTACATGCTATAAATAAACACATCAATTTTCCTCTATTGCTACCCTTTCAGAAAGCTCCAGATAAGTGGAATTAATCTAGAGTCCACTTATCATTAAATATATTTTTCTTAGAAATAATACATAGCATATGAAATTACAAGCCTTTTGTGAGCTAAAGATGAACTTCAGAGTGTTCAAATAATATTTACAATGTAAACATCACAGTTATTACGTAAAGGAAATCACAATATTCACAACACACTTTATTTGGTTTTGCTATGGAAGTTGTTTTCTTGAATTAGATATGTAGAACTCATAATGTAATCGCTTGGTTGCTTCCCTTTAAGAATTCTGAAAAGAGAAACAATTGGTGCTTTAAATATAAACAATTTGAAAGTTTGTGTTAGTTTCATTCACTCATTTAACAAACCCCAATGTCTCCTCGCCTTTTGCCAACAGTCTCTGCTGAGATTGTTCCTGGCAGAGTCAAGAAAGAACTTTTCAGAACACAGACTATCACAAAGGAACTGGAGGGTGAAGAACCTCTCTACTTAATCATTAATAATGAAGCATTCTAACTTTCACAAATTTCCCACAGGAGGACCCACGGCCCCTATTCAAAGCCTCTCTACTTAATCATTAACAAGGGAGCATTGGTAATTTTCACAAATGGACTGCCAACAGGAGGACCCATGACATCTACTCAAAGCCATCCTTCCATAAAAACAATGGTCTCTTATAAATGACCTTACACTTTTAAAGAAGTCTGCCTTTATATTTTGGTGTCTGACACATTTGTTATCTGACAGAGAAATATTCACCATAAAAAACAATATTGTTTCTTTTGGTGTTGAGCAGGAAACCCAAGGCTTTTGTGCAGGCTAGGCAAGTGCTCTACCACTAAGTGAGAATCTAAGCTTAGCTTTTACTCTTGAACCAATGGAGTAAGTTCTGGGAAACGTCTGTATATGATAGCATTATTATGGCTAGTTCCTGACTCTATACTTCCTCCAGAGATAAAGGAATAATTAATGTAATCGATGGAACAAAGTTCCCAGGCAAGTTACTACTGAAGACTTGTTTGCTCCTAATAGTCCTCTTAAAATCTTAGACGACCGTATCAGAAACTGAGGTGAGGCTGGATTACGTTTAGGTCAAAGGGCTACCTATTTTCCTATACTTAGGCAAGGCTGGAATCCTGCCTATTTTCAGGTTCTGCAAACCAAATTCTACTGTGGTCAGCCACTCCCCTCTGTTTTATATCTTTTCTTGGTTCTTGGTTACTTCCATGTTAAGTGGTTGTAAGAGATATAGCCCACAGAACTGTGACCATCTCTCCAGAGCCTGTTAGAGAAAAGTATGCTGACGTTTGACACAGTGATAGGACATACTTTTGCCATTTGCCAAATATTGTGAGTAGGTTCAGATGAAACAATGAAATTATTAATGCTTACATAGCTCACAAAATAATATACCATGTATCCATATTTATAAGAAATTGTGAAAAAACAGCCCATATTGCTTCACCAAAGAAAAACAATAGTGCTTTTTTTTCTATTCAAAAATATTCCATGATGAATGCTGCTAGAACTATGTGCTTCTCCTCACTTCACAGATCAAATTTTGACCTTCATTCCATGAAAGCTGCTCTGTTTGAAGTACTATAATTCATCCCAGAATGCCTTGAATCACCATACTGTGATATTTCTCCACACTTAACTGAAGACCTAGCAGGCGTTCATGGGACTAAATCTTAAATGAATAAAAGCAGCATGACTTGAGTTGTCTCAAAACTAAGTCATTTTCCCTCATGAGTGTGAGTCAGGATCCTGTATGTTTTAATTTCAACACACACATGGGATAAAGGTCAATAGACAAGACGGTCCCTTGCAGAGGCCAAACTCCTTGTGGTGGCTAGTGCATTTGTCCTGATAAGAACAGTGCATGTATCACCTCAAGGTGTTCACTGGGGTGGGATCTGCCTCAGGTAGAGGTGTTATGTGGACTGGATAATATCTCCAGGTAGAAGGATGTTGAGCCCTAGGATGTCTTTGCCTGCTGGCTCCTTCCTACATCTATTCTTCATGGCAGCTGTGAGAATCCAGGAAGAATCCATAGGCACACTCACCTCTGATCTTCAGCTCTGTTCAGAGGAGTCTTCCTATCATTTTTCTAGTTCTTCAGGGAAGTCTGGAGAATCTCCCTCACTGCTACAGACCAGAAGGAAAATGCATGTGTGAAAATTCTCAGCTGAGGAAGTTTCCAAAGGAACAATTATAATACCATGACTAGGTAATTATCTATGCTCTGCAAGACGCACTGGGGATGAACAGATCTCTGCAGCTAGCGATTGCCCATGAATTGTTCCAAGACCTCAGTGTCTAAAATCAGCCTTATGGAATTATCATTTAGTGGGCAAAGAGGATACTGTTGTCTGATTTCACCCAAACAGAATTGTGCTTAACACTCAGCACGCACACAAAAACAACTGGAGTGAGAAGCGAGAACACCCCACCCCTATCACTGTGTCCAACATTTACACACGATAGAGACACACGCTTTTAGAACTGGAACACACAGACAAATCATGGTTAAATGTGATCCAGCAGGGTTATTGGATACAAATATGATAGAGTTCTCCTGCTTGCCAAACTTGCTAATTGTACTTTCCATGTTTTAAAAGCGAACACTGATTCCTGCTCCCTGATTCAAAACAGCCATCATTTTCAACCCTGTTGACGTGTAAATTCAAATGCAGTAATCTTTAAAAGTAGGAGTGTCCAGGTTAGTATTCCCAGAGATACTGCTTTCTAATGGCTTTGGATGAACATTGATGTGACAGTATTGTAAACCTGTGGCAGGGAAGTCTGATATCATTCCGAGTTGAGAATGAATGAATAGTTCACAGAAAGCAGACAGTATGAAGGAGAAAGAGGGAGAGATCTCCAAACAGAGCTTGAAGTGTGAAGGTCATTTACACATGTTCCCTTCATCAGTTTTTTCCCCTTACCTCCTTTTTCCATTCAGAATGGAATTCAAGTACTTCTTTACAGCCATTTGCTTTCGGAGGCGGGTGTAGTTATCCGTGAAGACTGCATCCGAGTGTCGTTTGATTGGCACGGGGTCTTCTGCGACGTTACTGCTAAAAAGTAAAAAAGTGAGGGGAAAAAGATGTCAATAGGAAGTAGGAGGTGTATCAATGCTCTGTATTTTTTTTTTCTGGTAAGTTTAGCTCAATTTGACTAGTTTGTAAATGTTTGTTTGCTACTTAAGAAAAATAAGTTTAGAGTCAATAAGTACCCAAAACTCTTATTTTGACAGGGGGTGAGGGGGAGGGCTACTGTGTTTTATTTAATAATATGCGTTATTTTCTCTAAATAATTTGAACATTATCAAAGAGTTGTCAGCCTTGAGCAAGGAAAATAGCATTCAAGAAAGAGAAATAGAATTTGGAGATGGAGCACTTGTTAAAAAATAATAAGTATTCTTTACCCGATTCGTTTTCCAATGAGGGACTCCAGGTATTTTTTGGCAGAAATCTGACCCAGGAGCCTACTGTAGTCACTGGTGAAAACTCCATCAGCATGCCTGGCATTTCTAAAGCAAGGAAGCAAACACCGTGATTGCTTGGCAAAGTCTCCTGCAGAAACATGCCTAGCTTTGGGCATGGCAAAGACATCCAAAAGCTACTTACAGAACTGCTCACTAAAACGCAAGACAAAATTTTTGTTTTGAACTTCATTTATAGTTTCTATATGTTTGCGTAGGTTTTTCTGATGCTACCTTAAATAAAAATACATGCAATGGAAAAATGCATTAACTTGGTCAAACTCACCAGTACTCTGTATTTTAATTATTCTTTTCCACCATAAATAATAGGGAACAAATCTCTTGCAATAGAGAAGACCTTATGTCCACCAGTGAACTTTGTAAGCACACAAAGAACCTTGTTTATACTTTGTCCTCAGGGTGACATCGTTTGGTCTGCTCTGAAGCACTCCTTTACACAAGCCATTGCGTGAGTGAACAGCACCATTAGAAATCTTGACCTTTTGTATCTGTTCCCCAAACTGCTGCAGTCTGATCTGGCATTTGCCTAATCTGAGCCATTGAAATGATGCTCAAAGGCTGTCAGTGAGTTTATGTCCATCAGGCTGAGCAGAGTCATGGAAAGCTATCCCTTAGTAAGATAAAACTAGAATATTTAATCTTTTGGAACATGTTTCCTAAATAGAATAAATGAGAGTGAACTTACCTGGATACGTCATAGTAAGGTGTGTCATTTTCCACTAAGGCATTCTGCAAGATGTCAGAGTCTGCTTTTAATGAGACTTGATCGGGGTCACTTGCTCCTTCAAGTTGCACCCTGTCATCCAACCTATTAAGGTAAAATTAGAAATGAAATACTGTCCTTTTCTAGAAGGTGGTATATATGGTCCTGGAACTATTTGAAACAGGAGAACAAACTATTGGGGGCATATCATCCATTTGCAAAATAAGAATAGGATAATTTGACTCCATGGTCTCCATGTTTAATGAAGATATAAGTAGTAATTTTGTGTGAGCTCACAAAAATGATGTCATTCAACTTCAATAAGCTTGCTAAACCAGACATAATTTCTACTTAATTCAATTCTAGCCAAGCTGTCAGGAAAGCACATTGCATCTGTGTACCTATGTCCATTTATGAAGTGGCCTTAGCCAGTAGAAAGAGTTATACAGAATATAAACATACAAAAAAGCGAGTATTCAATATGAAAACTGACACTCATATAAGTGGTGATATTTAGTACCAAATTCAGCACAGGAGCAGTGTGCTGCTTTTCTCTCTCTAGTTCCCTGATGTGTACCACAAAGCTTTATGTCAACACGATATATTTCTCCGTATTGATCAAGAGATCTCTACATTTGTGAATGGTTATTACAATACAGTAAATTTAATGAGTCCCTCTACTTCCTCATATTACACGTGTTGGCACATTCTGATGAGAAATGTATTATGCTCTACTACAAAATAAGAATTACCTTTATGACATATAGAATATAACCTACTTGTAGATGCACTTGAATTTTTAATACCAGTACTACTTTAAAAGTGTGTGTGTGTGTGTGTGTGTGTGTGTGTGTGTGTGTGTGTGTGTTCCATGTTAGGGTAAACCTCCAAATAGTTTCAGCTCTTGGGCACTTTTGTATCTCTGGGTGGTGATGTAGCAGATGGTAAAAAGTAGTTATTCGTGGCCTGAGGTTGAGCAGTCAGTGTGAGTTTCAGCATTCCTGTGACTGTTCATCTGCTGAGATATGGGCCTTGGTACTTTAGTTGTCCTGTGGGCATTGGTACTCTAGTTGTCATGTGGGCCTTGGTACTCTAGTTGTCCTATGGGCATTGGTACTCTAGTTGTCCTATGGGCATTGGTACTCTAGTTGTCCTATGGGCCTTGGTACTCTAGTTGTCCTATGGGCATTGGTACTCTAGTTGTCAAAGCATGATGGGGGCTGGGTGTCATTTTAAGCAAGTTTACAAAGAACATTAGCTGAGAGACTATTCACTATCCTGAGCATAAGAAAGGACAAATAACCAAAATGATGATCGTTGCAATTCTGTAGATCAGAAAGGTCAAGCCCAACTTGACTGTTAACATAAGTCTATTTTACCTTAGATTAAATTAAGTTATGGGATGCTTTATGAATATGAAGCATGGACTTCAACATATCAAACAGTAAAACTAAGAATTTTTGGTTCAAATAGAGAATACTATGAGAGTTGCAACTTAGTACATATATATTTCCTCATGATCCATAATATTGGTAAGGTGATTTTTCTTTCTTTCTAGACCTATTTCTGCCCAACAAAATTTCATGTGTGTATATCTCATTAATGAGCTAGTAATCTTATAATAATTTTATTAAAAATAAATTTAAATGAACAGCTATTTTTTTAACCAGAAACAGAACTGACCCGAGATTAAAAAAAAAAAAAAAAAAAAAAAAAAAAAAACCCAGGACTTTGTTTTCTAACACTAGTTTGGAAATGGGATCCATCTGGTGAGCGAAACTGATGTCTTTTATGTACTGAAGGTAGATCTGGAGCCCAGAACAAGCTTTTTGAGTTTGGTTGGAAATGAATTTGCTTAGCACTATAATCAAAGTATTGAAATAAATAATATGTAGTCTAAAATGCAGCAATCTCCAAAATGAGATCTGGGAAATCTCATTTAGATACAGAGGGCACGGCCGCCTGTCTGAACTGAGAGCGTACTTTCCTAGAATGAAACTTACCTCACAGCAGAAGGTGGTCCGAAGAGGGGCCAGGCCAGTGACTGAGAGAACAGCATACTGAAGAGCATCAGGAACGCCAAGAACTGGGGCTTGCTTCTGGCTTCCATCTCTGTGCCTCTGGAAAGAGAAAGAACGCTGGCTTTCGGAGTCACGCTCGGCAACATTCGGAGGGTCTAGCAATACTTCCAAGGGCTCTTGCAGAACTGAGAAAACTGAAGCATTTCATCTTCAGAAAAGCACCAGACTTATTGCCATAAGATTGCTTTTAAAATATAGATTTCCCTCGGGTTAAGACATTTGAATACAAACTAAATTCCCTTTTGTCTTTCCCTCAGCAGACACTCAGTCGACTTTGGTACCTATTCAAAACTACGCTCTACTGTGCTGGAGATAACTCACTCCAGGCTCAGTGTCATAATAGCACAGTTGTAATATCCAGGCTTGCTATCTTTTCTGGTGAAGGAAACAGCTTAAAGGAATTTGCTAGTTTTTTTTCCCCCTCTTTAAACTTTAGTGTCCGGTTGCTATAAACCTGGAGTGTTACCTACTTAATGACTCCTAGTAAATTATATTTGCAAGTTTGCATGTTCATGTGTACATATATGGATGTAAAGTATAGATCTGCAATCATTAAGGCAAAAATCTTGTATACATGTTATAGTTAAATTCTTATTTTCCCTGCATTCATTATAGATATCTCTGAGAACTTATTTCTTTAAGCCAAGGCTCAATCAAAAGAATCGAGGATGAAAGCTAATGCCCTCAGAGTCATTTGGCATTAGTACAAGTTCCCCCCAAAATACACACACACACACACACACACACACACACACACACACACACACACACACGTGTGTGTATCTACAGAGCCTATGAATCTTGCAATCGATCCATTCATGTATTGTATTTCTAAACACTTTCTAGCTAACATACAGGTGTTCAAGGATTCTGTCTCTTCATCACTATAAAAGTCACAGCATTTAAATTTTAAATGATAAAGAAAGTGAGTCCCCTCTAGGTCTAATCAACATGAGAACCAGAAAGAAAGGCACTTTAAACATAAGTTGGAAACTTCAAAAACAAAGGCACCAACTGAACCCTTTGGTCAGAACTCCACACACCAGCAAACTCATCTTACTTCACTTTTAAAAGAGGCAATAGTTAACCAAGGGTTAAGTGGGGCTAAGGATCTGCTGAACAGATGGGTTCATATGAGAGAAACTGAGGCATTTCTGTCTTTATTGAGTGGCTTATCATGACCATTTTATTTTCCTATTGCAAAAGATGAACACTGTAAAATTCTTTTTAAGAGAGAAAATTTCAAAACAAATAAGCCAAAAACCCTCCTATACAAAGTCCCAAAGGCAGAGAGGAAAAGAAGAAGGGAAAGATTTTACTTACCCTTGGCTGTTTCCTTCAGGCAGGGCTGTCTTTGGGGAGAGTGGGAGCTGTCTAGGGTTCTGAAGTCCTGGATGGGAGAAGGCTCCACCAGTCTGCCCCTGGTCCTGGGGAATGGATGGCTGTTGCCAGCTAGTGCTCTGCACTCCAACCTGACCAGCATTTCAAAGTCCCTCGTTTTATAGGGCTTGTGCTTAGGGCTGAGCAATCAGAAGGCTGCCCGAAAGACGTCACAGTGGTGATCCCATGGGATGAACAGGTCTTGAAGTTCTTATTAAATTGTCATCATGCCTGATTTATATACATTTATAGCCAACCAGTTCAAGATAGAGGAAATGCACTTTTAAAAAAAAAAAACAAAACAAAAAGTGCCGAGCCGGATGTGCAATGCTTTAAGCTTTACTTTGTTGTAATGAATTCAAGGATGATTATAATGTCATAGCCTAGGGCCTCAGGGATTGCTTAGAAAATAAGGATTTCTTGTAAAAAAAAAAAAATAAAACAAAAATGCAGAAAACAAACACTTGTGTTTATTATGCCTACAGTATAGTTCTTTTTTTCATGAAATGTCAATTCCCTTAGTACCTTTTTATCTTTATGCTGTTTATGCAGATCAGAATCAATGTCTTCTTGAAACATAGTTTTATTTTAAAAGCAACCACATCTTTCTGTTATAACATTTCCTTTATGTTGAAGCTAATCCTCAGGGAAAGTTCTATGAAGTCATTAAGATGGCATAGTATGCTCACCATTGTTTAAGCAATGACATTATGACTCTTCCATGCTTTGTATAAAATATGGTAATTCCCACTGCCTTTCTTCACATCTTATATCAAACGTTCCAAAGATAAATAATGATCAGACTGTACACTCCAGGGATCGAGTTTTTCTTTCTCTTCAAAGGTATCCTCCTCACTTTATGTTTTTGCATAATGTTGTTTCCTATGCTGCCCTCAAAACTCACCCTACTTCAGAATTTTAACATCTTTGACTCAATTGCTTTACATAAAGGTGATTTCAAAAGATCAGTTGGTTTGAAATCTTTGTAGAGTACTGTGATGAATGCTTAATTTCTTTTTGTTGATTTTTGCACCCAAAGTAGCCTGATGTACATTTAATTGGGACTTATGTCAAAATGCAGCTATCCTAAGAGTGCCACAAAAACATAGACAGTGTCTATTCGTGGCTTGGAAAAGAGGGCTGGGAGGTGGGAGGAGGGGGAATCTGTGCATAGTATGTGGAGTGAGCAGAAAATTTCTTAATAAAGAAAGACAAAAGGAAAAAAAAGTCCTGGTGTATGCACTCTCTTACATTCCTTTTGTATTTTTCCTTGGGGAAATATGGCCCTCAGTCTCCTTTACTTTCTTCTGCTCTGCGATTTTTAGGATCAAGGCCGACTGATGCAGTGAGAGTTGTCTTGCTCGGCTTAATCATATTTTCTAATCCAGTTACAAGAAAAATTAAATGAATTAAATTTCAAAATGTCTGGAATTTTGTTTTCCAGTTGACAGCTCTGACTTAAGCCAGAGTTCCTGTGGCTTAATTCCAGGAAATCTTTTTTTTTTTTTTAACCAATTGTTACAAACTAGAGGTTAAAACGGTTCTCATATGGAATTTTTTATCCTGAGCTCATTGTCGCCAAATCCTCAGCCTAACAATTTCAAAGCTGCCCCAGCAAAATAAATAGATTAGGGATCACAGAGGAATCAATCCTGAGTGATAAGCAGAAAGAGGACCTCAAGGTTGCTCAGCACTTGGTCTAGGAAGTATTCAGGAAGAATAACTGTGATATATTTCTGCAATAACAAAGACAGTTTCTCCCATCATCACCATGGAACAAGATAATAAAGAGAATTTAATTTTCTTACCTACGGAGGAAAATAGACTAAATAGCCAGCAAGAAGTCGTTTGGGCTGTGAATTTAGACAGGGTGTAAAATCATTTAAAATAGAGTCACAGCACCACCTGCAGTTCAAAGTCTTAACTCAATAGATTTTACAAAAATGTGTTTCTTTCCATTTGTTTTCTTTTGTTTAAAGAAATGTGTGTGTGTGTGTGTGTGTGTGTGTGTGTGTGTGTGTGTGTGTGTGAACCAGAACTCCATTGAACAGCTAATGAAGAGACATTTTTTTCTTATGCTAACCATAAGGGAAAAAATCACTATATTGAATTTGTCAAGAATAGTCTATTATTATAAACCCAAGGCGGGGGGGGGGGGGGATGAATCTACTATTAACTCTGCCTCTTCTTTACTTTTGAATACCATCTTTTTCCCACAGCCTTGTCAAAAGCTTTCCCTACTCTAGAGTTCTCAGCAAAGCTGTATTTGTTACATAGAAAACCCTCATTCACTGTGGTATTGTGTTCCCAAAAATATTGTGCAGGCTAATAAACTTATCTGGGGTCAGAGAACAGGACAGCCACAATATTAAACATGAAGATAGGCAGTGGTAGCACACGCCTTTAATCCTAGCATTCCAGAGACAGAAATACCTCTGGATCTCTGAGTTCAAGGCCACATTAGAAACAGCTAGTCCTGGAGACACACACCTTTAATCCCAGAAATCCAACCTTTAATCCCAGGGAGTGACAGCAGAAAGAGAAAGATTTATAAGGTGTGAGGACCAGAAACTAGCAGCATTTGGCTGGTTAAGAATTTGGCTGGTTAAGCTTTTAGGCTTTGAGCAGCACAGTTCAGCTGAGATCCATTCTGGATGAGGACTCAGCACCTTGCAGTCTGAGGAAACAAGACCAGCTGAGGAACTGGCAAGGTGAGGTAGCTGTGGTTTGTTCTGTGTCTCGATCTTCCAGCGTTCACCCCAATAACTGGCCTCAGGTTTGATTGTATTAATAAGAACTTCTAACAATTCTGCTACAATTCATCTGTACAATGAAGGCAATATATTCCTCTTACAACAAGCTGATGCCTACAGTAGTGTTTTGCATCATTCCTGTGTTTAGTAATGACTATGGGATTGGAATCCAGGCCTTGCACTCTTGAGGGTGTGTCTTCCTGGTAAGAGCTGGCCTGATTCTGTGGCCATTGTCACCAGCACTCCTGATGCTAACGTGTCAGGTAAACAAATAGCTTGTGGAGATTCAGCATCTCCTCTCCACCTTCTTACCAAAGGAACCAAAAGCAAAGCAAACGCCCTCTGTAAGCTAGGTGGAGGTCACCTGGAGGGGAATCTAAGGCTAAGGTAGAAATCCAAATTCACCCTCATTTTCTTACTGCGAACCCGAGCACCACTGTCACCAGGGGCAACGAGAACCTTCCTGTGGTCCAGTGCCTGTGTCTGTGACACCTGTGGCTGTGTGCTCACCTGCACTCCACTACAGGAAGCCAGAGGGGTGAAGCCTACATCTAAGATCAAATAGACTCACCTCTTTGCCTGCTGTATTTCTCGAGTTGAGAGTGGCATTTACATCCTTAAAAGATCAAGAACATCAAAGTATTCTGGGCACATAAAAATTGTACACAGTTTAAATGTCCATCTTCCTATATTGTTGACTGGAACAGGGAAATGCTGGTCATGTGCACACATGTTGTGGCTGCTTCCGAACAACACCTGAAGCCTTCAAATCCTAATGTTTCCTTTGAGCTGTCATTAAATAAGGCTTCTCAGGGCTGGGTAGATGACTCTGTGGTGATAAAAGCACTGGCTGCTCTTCCATAGGGTCCAGGTTGCGTTCCTAGTACCTACGTGACAGTTCAAAACCTCTGTGACTCCAGCTCCAGAAGACTCAAGGCCCTCTACTGGCCTCTGCACACATTGCATGCATTTGGCACATAGACATACACATCAAATAAAAAGAAATAAATATTTTTGAAAGTGCTTATCAACCTCCAGCTTAGGACTTCGTGTTTAAGAAAATGTTTACAAACTATATCTTAATATCTTTCATTACTAAAGTTTAAATAATTAAGTTGTATTATAACTTGAAAGTATGCATGTGTATTATATATTTATATGTATAGTACTTAATATATCATGTTAAAAAATATAAAAATATACACACAAATTATACTTCATATGAGAACATATAACAAACATATACCTATACTTGTAATGTCCCTTTCTTTTTTATTGTATCATTGTGATGTGTTGACACATATGTGTGTTAATGCTTTGGCATGTGTATGCACTGTGTAACCTTCAAGTCAGGGCCAGCTGATAGCCTTCAGTATTTATTATTTCTCTATGGTGAAGACATTCAAAGCAACTTCTTTTTGATATTTTTCTGCCTGTCATTTCCAGGGCCGTGGATAAAACTGTAGGTTATTACGTTAAGTGAAACAAGCCAGGCACAGGAAGACAGGAGCCACATGATCTCATGCACATGAGACACCTAAGAGTTGATGTCATGGAAGTTAATAAGGACTGTTACCAGAGGATTAGGGAAGGCTTGTGTGTGTGTGTGTGTGTGTGTGTGTGTGTGTGTGTGTGTGTGAGAGAGAGAGAGAGAGAGAGAGAGAGAGAGAGAGAGAAGGAAGGTTGGCCACTGGGTGTTAAGATACAGTTGAGAAGGCCTGTATTTAGAGAGGTTTAGCTGAGGAGGGAGCCCCCACCCTGAATGTGGGCAGTACCATCCCATGGTTGATGGCCTTGGGCTGAGTGAAAAAGGAAAATGAGCTGAGCAACAGCATTCATCTCTCTGCTTACTGAGTGTTGATGAAATGTGCTCAGCTGTCTTGTGGTTAGGCTGCCATGCTCCCCCGCCATGATGGATGCTGAGACAGAATAAACCTGAAGTTGATTATTGTTGAGTATTTGTTCACAGAGGTGAGAAAAGTAACTAATTCCATTAATTTGAAGCAGCTGGACCTGATTTCAGGGACATGATTAGGAACAACCTCTCCCTCGACTCTGAAATGTCATGATCCACCCTACTCACCAATGCTGGGAATCTTACAAAGATTACTCATTTCAGAATCCCCTTGCTTTAACGTACTTGCCCATTTCTGTGCTAGGAATTCTGTGAATTGTTCCTATATTGCTAAAGTTGTTTATCAGGAATATTTCTCAAAATAGATTTGCGAAAAGAGGAAGTTGTAGAGCAATCACCACCTCATAAAGTTCAGAGATGTGGTGGTGTGGGCTAAAGAGAGAAGAGTTTAATTTTAAAAGGCTTGATTATCTTCACAATGTCACTGGTCCTATATGTCTATGCACTCCCTGCCCACATCCTGAGTAGCCAGTGGTCTCCTAGACTCACCAATGGAGAAAATGGGAAACAATAATTTCTAATGGTCGGATTGAAACTTCTACAGTCTATTTGGTTAAGTGAATGATTTGACAAGAATATCTTCTGGGCATATTCTTATGGGCTCTGCACCACTGCACACATTCTGCACAGAAGAAATTGATGGCACAACACCTCTATGCTCTAAATCTGGTGGGAAGTGTTGGTCAGGGTGAGGACTAGACACTTAATCTCCTCAACTCAGAGCTGAACAGTAGAGGGCAGCATGGGTTCACTTCGTCTAGATTCCATAAGACACAGTGAACACTTAGTAATGAGCAGAAAAGAGAAGGCAAATCATGGAAAGACAGAACTTGAAATCTGAAATGATTGCATCTGCGCATCAGTAACTAGGCTTACATTTCTGTTTCCACAGAAATGTAAGCAAATGCTTTGATACTGCATGAGCTGTGAATATTTATCTTGCTACTCGATAGGAGCTAGGGGGAGCATTCCAGGACTCTGTATAACACATAGTATCAAAAACAGCTTAAAGGATGCAGAAACCTGGTCACCGAGCTGTGTCCTGGAGTGAAGACCAGTGGGAGAATGGAGATTGCCCTTGCCACTGACAGCCATGTGTTCTGGTTCACTTTTGTCGATTCTACCCAATCTCCAGTATGGATATCACCATATTTCTTAGATAAATCTTCAAAACTTTCTGCATAGAAGCTGGAAAAAGGTCATTTAAGCTCCTAGCAAGCTGTCAGATTGATGAGTAATTGATTTTTGAAGACTGTGGTTGAAAACGTAAATAAATTTGAAGCCAATTCAGGCCCTTGATGTCACCCACATTCCTTCAGGAAAAGAGGCTGGATTCACTGCTGACACATGTCCAGAGGAAAGGTCAGTATGATGGCAGAAGCTCCACACCAGATTATTACTGGGGGATTTGCCAGGCACAGAACAGCTCTAGGGAAGGAGACCCATGGCAAACACAACGTGCACATTTCCTCAGCTCCTGCTGTTGGCCTTCAGGAAAGAAACTGATTATCTAGGAAGCGGGAGCTGTAGCTGATTGACCAACCATTTCTCCTTAATTCCCATTCTAATATTCTGCATCTGAATCATTTCATGGCATTTTGCAGTCTAGGAGATCAATGTCCTCATTCCAATTCTTAAAACCATAGCTTTCAGCTAGAGAAGGATTTAAGTTACAACTGTTCTGAGAAATTATAGCAACTACATATCCAAAAGAGGCAAGTGATCTCACATGAGAAAAAACTGGGGTGTTCTGTTTCCCTCTATGGGATCTTCTGATTCAGTACCAACTGACCGAGGAACATACTGTAGAGACAGAAGTTATAGGGACAGTAGTGGACAGGACATGGCCACTTTGCTGCTTGACCACTGGTGTAGTTCCTCTGCCCCTCCCAGAAGATGCTGTCCAGTAAGGAGAACTCTTGAAGTCTGGGACTGGTGGGTAGAAGGGGGAATCTATCCCTTGAAGAATCACTGGTCTTCTTTTCTACAGAATGACTTCTGTTTGGAGATCTTGCTAAGGACAAGGAGTTTTCTTCCACCTGAGAACACCCTGGGTCTTTCAGTCAACTAGTCACACATTTTATTGGTGGTCTCTTTTCTACTCTTATTTAGTAAGTGGGCAAATATAGCAGTCATATCTTGATAGGTATGGGATACAGGGACTCAGATACCTGGGAGATAATTGTCTGCCTGTCTACTGGATACATTACAGAGAGCACCAGCAGTACTGTCTCAAAGTTATAGAAATCTGGAAGGGGCGGTATAAAGTGCACCAGCTCGAGCTTAAATTGTAAATTGCAGGACAGACTCAATAGCAGGGACTGTGTTTGACCTCTGCTATCCTGTCATAATTTTCTAGACTGCTAGAAAAGGAAGCATTGCATATGCCTGCTGGTAGAACACAGTGGATGCTGTACATCACTGCCTCGATTCTTCTACTGCTTTATAACTAAAAGGCCTGTGTTGGGAGTGTTGGTGGCTTATCTTGGCATTGTTTAACTCATTTGGGAAACAAGAATCAACTTCTTCAAGGCCATGATTCCTCACCCACATAGTAGTAGTCCCTTTATAATGATTAGCCAATGTGGAGTATGGTTCATAACCAACTTATAACAACTCTGGAAAGTCAACCTAGGTCCAGAATTCCCCATGGCATGAGCCAAGGCCTTTATAACAACTACACATGGTTAGGTTTCTCCTCCAGCCAATCTGGCTTTCTTTGCTACTAGATGGGGCTTTGTGTGTGTTCATTGCTGTCCTGGCCAGCTTTAGCTGTCTACTTGTCCCAAGGTAGAATCATCTGAGCAGAGAGCTCTGATTGAGGAATTGTGTTGATTTTGGACTGTTGTGTTGGTTTGTGTGTGTGTGTGTGTGTGTGTGTGTGTGTGTGTGTGTGTGTGTGTGTTAATAGTTAATTGATGTAGGCAGCACCTACATCCCCAGGCAAATAGTCCCAAACGGTATAAAAATGGCCACTGAGTAGGACTTGACCCAAAAGCCACCTAGCAGGCAGTGTTCTCCGTGCCTCATTCTGTACTCCTTTGCTATGAAATAGTTCACTGGTCAGAGGTAATGCTTGTGTGGCTTAAAGCAGGTCTATCTTCATGTTCCTACTTGGTGTCCTTCATCAGCCGATTATGACCGGGAACTCTAAGATGATACACCCCTTCCTCCCTTAAGCTGATTTTGGCATGGCTTTGTCACAGCAACAGAAGGAAACCAGAACAACCTCCCTCCCAGAAAACGGCCTGCATTAGACCTTCACCTTGGAGCCTCTCTGGCATCTTGACCTAAATTGTTGCCAGTTCCTTAATCAGAACCCCCACTGTGATGGTTAAGTCCACGGGAAACTTGACTACATTTGTAATTACCTAGGAAACATCTCTAGGTTGTGACTGTGAGGGTGTTTCCTGATAGACTGAACTGAGGAGACCTACCCCAATTGTGGCCAGCACCATCCCCTGGACAGAGGCCCTTAACTAATGGAAGCAGAGAGGAAGGAAAAAGAGAGAACAAACCTCACAGCAGCATTCATCTTGCTCTGCTTCCTGATAGTGCACACAATGTGACCAGGCATCTCACATTCCCACTGCCGTGCTGTCTTCTCCATGATGGACTGTACTATCAAACCGTGAGCCAAAAGACACCCAATCCTTCCTTCAACGGCTTTCGTTGGGAATCTAGTCATGGCAGTGAGAAAAGGCACTAACATGCATTGCTACCACCTTTGGTCAGAAGTCTAATGCCTTAAAGAAACACAAAATTTGCTAAATTAGGAATAGCAATGGTGTCTTGGTTTCATTGTACTTCTTGGGAGGAAGGCATGGAAAGGAGGAAATTGCATCTTGAGTCTGTACCTGAACAATAGCAGTGAGGATGTTGATTCAGCTCCTCTGTCCACATGAGCCGAGTGACTACAGAGGCTGGGACACAGTGACGGTTGATCAGCACAGGTGAAGGCCACTGCTGTCTGTTGATTTGAGGGAGACAGAGGTGGCAAAGAACGTCTCCATTATCCAAGTGAGATAACCAGATTTCCAGTTCACCATCTGGCAGGGAGGCGACTCTTTGTCTGCTTTTGTATGATGGACACAATTAGTAATTGCAAAAGGTTATTTTATTAGTGAGGCACTATTGCATTTTTATAAAGAAGCAAGGACCATGCTTATACAGATGGTTGAAAACACGAAGGTAAAATTTATCTAGAAATTATAGCACTTTGTGGGGGGACAGCAATTTAAGAAGTCAAAACTATAAGCTATTTATTCTTGAGGTTAATTTGGAAAAATACAAGCAATATATACAAATGTTAAGAATACTTGAACATGTGTCCTATGTTTGACCCAGAAATTTCATTTCTAGAAATTTTGCCTGATTAATTTATGAGCCTAATTAATTATGAATCTAAATAATTGTGAACGAAATGATGGCTTTGTAGCAGAATATGGAAATGACCTAAGCCTTAGAAGTTAGCTCAAATTAAGAAGGTCACCCAGCAATCCATTCAAGGAAGGAGGTAACCTAACTCCAGATTATCACCTCTCCTTCCACTTCTCCAAGTCCAATCCCCCAGTCTCATCCTCTGTAGCAGGGGACCTTCCCTTTCTCTCTGCTCCCATCTCTAGTGGATCCCACAGATCTTCCCCCACAAACTCCCTTCCCCCAACTAACTGCTTTATCAACAAAACTGAAAACCTCCCATAAGGCAAAGAATATCCTCATTTGGACAAATTAGCAGCCTACAGCATGGGAAAAGATTTGTACCAACTCCACATTTGATTGAGGGCTAATATACAGACTATATAAAGAACACAAAAAAACTAGATATCAAGAAAACAAATAACCCAGTTAAAAACAGGGGTGCATATCTAAACAAAAAATTGCCCAAAGAGGAAACTCAGATGACTGAGAAAAACTCAAAGAAATGTTCAGCATCCTTAGCCATCAGATAAATGCAAATCAAAACTACTTTGAGATTTCATCTTATACCTGTCAGAATGGCTAAAATCAACAAAACAAATGACAGCTCACGCTGGCAATAAATGTGGAGTGCAAACTTGTACAGCCACTATGAAAATCAGTGTGGAGTTTCCTCAGAAAGATGGGAATCAATCTACCTCACAATCCAGCTATACCACTCTTTGGCATATACCCGAAGGATGGTTTATTATGCCACAGATGCACCCACTCAACAATGTTCAGGAATCGGAAACAATGTAGACGTCCCTCAACAGAAGAATGGGTAGCTAAAGAAAATATGGTATGCTCCAGGACAGCCAGAGCGGTTACACAGAGAAACCCTGTCTCAAAAACAAAAAACAAACAGACAAAGATAACAAAAAGAAAATACAATACATTTACACAATGGAGTATTACTCAGCTGTTAAAAGAAATAAAATCATGAAATTCATAGGTAAATGGATGGAAATTTTTAAAAAATCATCCTGAGTAAAGTAACCCAGACCAG
Organism: Onychomys torridus; assembly: GCF_903995425.1. Lineage (NCBI taxonomy): Eukaryota > Metazoa > Chordata > Mammalia > Rodentia > Cricetidae > Onychomys > Onychomys torridus. Next base: position 48,812,895 of record NC_050461.1, on the reverse strand, counting down.
AAAGACAAATATGGTATATATTCACTTATATATGGTTATTAACCAAGTGAATGACAACCAAGCTATAATCTACAGAACCAAGGAGGTTAGGTATAGAGTAAGGGACTAGTGAGGCAGATACATCTCCTTGAGAAAGAGAAAGAGAATAGATAGTTATGGATGGATGGAGGCAGCTGGAGTGGGAGGACCATGTGTCACAGGGAGGGGAGAGGGGGACAGGGGAGGGAATATGGGGAGAGAAAGCTAAAATTAAGGGCCATATAAGGGGTAGGTTGGAAACTTGATATGATAGAAACTTCCTAAAAATATACATAGATTAAGTCAATCTAATGAAATGGCCAAATACTGAGAGAAACAGAGCCCCATTTTTACATGCCTTGTCACCAAATGAAGCTTCCAGCACCAGGATTGGGTTGTATCTAATTGAGTTGTTGGCCAAAAGGTTCTATGGGAATCCCCAAGCAACCCAAGCTGTTGCCAAGACTATAGGCTGATCTCTGTCAACTGACAGCAAAGCCTCATTGCTGCAGACGATGCCAACACAATGCACTGACCATGGAGAAATCGACCTGGAACCTACTTAGAGCCTTCACCCCTATGTTCTGGTGTCTTTGATATAGAAAGGTACTTTTCAGGCTACCAAAAGAGAAATGTAAACACCAAGATGGCCACAAACCCTTTGATCTACAGTAGTTTACTGCCTGAAAGATATGCTAAGATAAGGGTGGCACAAAGCTTGTTGGTAGTAACCAACCACTAAATCATTTGATTGAAGGCCTACTTCATGAGAAGGGACACTACCTGACATTGCTCAAGTGACCAAGAACCTGAGACTAGATAGCCCAGGCATCTATGGTGAAACCAAATACTACCATTTCTTTAAAAGAAAAGCAAGAAAGAAAAAAGGAAAAAAGAAAAGGAAAAGGTTGCAATAAAATGACTCCTAATGACATTATGCTGTACTCATAGATCAGTGCCTTGCTCAGCCATCACCAGAGAAGCTTCCTCCTGCAGCAGATGGGAACAAATAGAGACCCACAGGCAGATAATAAGCAGAGAGGGACCTTGGTACACTCAGCGCTAAATGAGATGTCTCTATCACATACACCACCCCCCCCTTAGTGATCAGGGAACCCTACTGAAGAGGAGCCAGTAAGAATATAAGAGCCATTGTGGATTTAAGGGGACCTCTCCTGCACTCTGCCTATTCCTGTTCTCATGTGGTCTTCATTTATCATGATCTGTTATTCCTTGTTCTCCCTTTCTGTTCTTGATCCAGCTGGGATCTCCTGCTCCCCTAATCTTTCTTTCCCTCAAACATTGCCCTTCATTACTCCCACTGTCGTCCAGGTTGTTCACGTAGATCTCATCCATTTCTCTGTCATTGGGTGATCCCTGTGTCTTTCCTAGGGTACCATTTTCTAGGTAGCCTCCCTGGAGTTGTGTAGCAGTCTAGTCATCTTTGTTTTACATCTAGTATCCTCCTATGAGTGAGTATATACCATGTTTGTCCTTCTGTGTCTGGGTTACCTCACTCAGGATGATTTTTTTCTAGATCCATCCATTTGCCTGCAAACCTCATGATGTCATTGTTTTCCTCTGCTGAGTAGTACTCCATTGTGTATATGTACCGTATTTTCTTTATCAATTCTTCAGTTGAAGGGCATCTAGATTGTTTCCAGGTTCTGGCTATTACAAACAATGCTGATATGAACATACCTGAGCAAATGTCCTTGTGGTATGATTGAGCATTGCTTGGGTATATGCCCAAGAGTGCTACAGCTGGGTCTTGGGGGAGATGGATTCCCAATTTTCTAAGGAAGTGCCATATGGATTTCCAAAGTGGCTGTACAAGCTTGCACTACCACCAGCAGTGGAGGAGAGTTCCCCTTGGTCCACATCCTCTCCAGCATAAGCTGTCTTCTGTGTTTTTGATCTTAGCCACTCTGACAGGTGTAAGGTGGTATCTCAGAGTCATTTTGATTTGCATTTCCCAGATAATTAGGGATGTTGAGCAATTCCTTAAATGTCTTTCAGCCATTTGAACTTCCTCTGTGGAGAATTCTCTGTTTAGTTCTATAGCCCATTTCTTAATTGGACTGTTGGGCATTTTGATGTCTAATTTCTTGAGTTCTTTATACATTCTGGATATCAGCCCTCTGTCAGATGTAGGGTTGGTGAAGACCTTTTCCCATTCTGTAGGCTGTCATTTTGTCTTGTTGACCATGTCCTTTGCTCTACAAAAGCTTCTCAGTTTCAACAGGTCACATTGATTGATTGTTTCTCTCAGTGTCTGTGCTACTGGTGTTGTATTTAGAAAGTGATCTCTGGTGCCAATGCGTTCAAGACTACTTCCTACTTTCTCTTCTATCAGGTTCAGAGTAACTGGATTTATGTTGAGGTCTTTGATCCACTTGGACTTAAGTTTTGTGCACGGTGACAGATATGGATCTATTTGCAGCCTTCTACACATTGACATCCAGTTATGCCAGCACCATTTGTTGAAGATGCTTTCTTTTTTCCATTGTACATTTTTGGCTTCTTTGTCAAAAATTATACGTTCATAGGTGTGTGGGTTAATGTCAGGGTCCTCAATTTGATTCCGTTGGTCCACATGTCAGTTTTTATGCCAGTACTGAGCTGTTTTTATTATGGTAGCTCTATAGCAGAGCTTGAGGTTGGGGATCGTGATACCTCAGAGGTTGTTTTATTGTACAGGATTCTTTTGGCTATCCTGCAATTTTGTTTTTCCATATGAAGTTGAGTATTATTCTTTCCAGATCTGAGAAGAATTGTGTTGGTAATTTGATGGGGATTGCATTGAATCTGTAGATTGCTTTTGGTAAGATCGCCATTTTTACTATGTTAATCCTACCTATCCATGAGCATGGAAGGTTTTTCCATTTTCTGACATCTTCTTCAATTTCTTTTTTCAGGGACTTAAAGTTCTCGTCATATAGGTCCTTCACATGCTTAGTTAGAGTAACCCCAAGGTATTTTATATCATTTGTGGCTATTGTAAAGGGTGATGTATCTCTGATTTCCTTCTCAGCCTGTTTGTCTATTGTATATAGGAGGGCTACTGATTTTTTTGAATTGATTTTGTATTATTAGCTGTATCAGTTCCTTGGTTGAATTTTTGGGGTCACTCATGTATACTATCATGTCATCTGCAAATAGGGAAAGCTTGACTTCTTCCTTTCCAATTTGTATCCACTTAATCTCATTATGTTGTCTTATAGCTCTGGCTAGAACTTCAAGTACTGTATTGAATAAGTATGGTGAGAGGGGACAGCCTTGCCTTGTTCCTGATTTTAGTGGTATTGCTTTGAGTTTCTCTCCATTTAATTTGATGTTGGCTGTTGGCTTGCTGTAGATTGCTTTTATTATGTTTAGGTAAGTTCCTTGTATTCCTGATGTCTCCAAGACCTTTACCATGAAGGGATGTTGGATTTTGTCAAATGCCTTTTCTGCATCTAGTGAGATGATCATGTGGTTTTTTTCTTTGAGTTTGTTTATATGGTGTTTTACATTGACGGACTTTCATATGTTGAACAACCCTTGCATCCCTGGGATGAAGCCTATTTGATCATGGTGGATCATTGTTTTGATGTGTTCTTGGAGTCTGTTTGCCAGTATTTTATTGAGTATTTTTGCATCAATGTTCATGAGGGAGATCGGTCTGTAGTTCTCCTTCTTTGTTGCATCAGTCGAGAGAAAGCCTGATCTGACCTAGTCTGGTGATCAGATGGCCAAACACCCTAACAGTTGAACTGGAACTCTCATCCAATAACTGATGGAAGTGGACGCAGAGATCCTCAGCCAGGCCCCAGGTGGAGCTCCAGGTGTCCAATTGTCGAGAAAGAGGAGGGACTGCAAGAGCATGAATTGTTGAGACTAAGATTGGAAAAAGCACAGGGACAAATAGCCAAAGAATGGAAGCACATGAACTATGAACCAAAGGCTATGGAGCCCCCAACTGGATCAGGCCCTCTGGATAAGGGAGACAGTTGAATAGCTTGAACTGTTTGGGAGGCATCCAGGCTGTGGGACCGGGACCTGTCCTTAGTGCATGAGCTGGCTGTTTGGAACCTTGGGCTTACACAGGGACACTTTGCTCAGCCTGGAAGGAGGGGACTGGACCTGCCTGTACTGAATCTACCTGGTTTAAATGAATCCCCAGGAGAGTCTTGGCCCTGGAGGAGATGGGGATAGAGGGGAGGGGATGGGGGGAAGGTGGGGGTGGCAGTGGAAGTGGGGAGGACAGGGGAACCCATGGCTGATGTGTAAAATTAAAACACAAATATAATAATAAAAAACAAAAACAAACAAACAAAAAAGAATGTAAGAGCCAGAGAGGATGAAAGACACCAACAAAACCCTCTAAATCAACAGGATCAACACACATATGAACTCAGAGAGACTGAGGCACCATGCACAGAGCCTGCATGAGTCTATACCAGGCCCTCTGTAATAAATCATGGTTTCCAGTTTAGTGTTTTTATGGGATTCCTGAGTGTGTGAATGAGTGGATCTCTGATTCTCGTGCCTTCTCTTGGTCTCTTTTCCTTCTGTTTGTTTTGTCTAATTCCCATGTGCTCATTTTTCTTTACTTTATTTCATTCTATTTTATATTTTATTACTACCCCCTTAGAAGTCTGTTTTCTAGTGAGAGACACAAGGGAGTGGATCTAGATGGGAGAGGAGGCAGAGAGGAACAGGGAGGAGTTGAGGGATGGGAAACCATAATCAGGATCTATTATGTGATAAAAAAAAAATCTATTTTCACGAAAAGAAAAAAAAAAAAAAAAAGAAAAAGAAACAGCTCACTTGTTCTGTTCCCTACCTGGTCCCTAGCCTCCACTACAGTATCTACCATACATCACGTGGTCTGATTTGCAATCTGCAAGTAGTTATTTTACTTACATTTAACAAAGTAAGTTATGATATATGTGTATATAGAGTACTGAATACTTACAGATGGTTATATATGTTGAAATTTATCTATTTATTAATGATTCCATTTTAAAAAGCTAGCAGTGCCCTTCCGGTTATTATCCTAGTTGGAGATATGTCACAGGATGCACACAAAACCTTGCATAAGCACACATGAATGTCATAATAGTAATTACCTGTGGGTACTGGTCATTATTTTCCTTACTATGCTATCTCCTATGTTTTAGATTATCTCTGTTTTAAAGATATTTAATATTTTAAAATTTTATGTGAGTGCTGTGCCTACATGTATGCATGTGGACCACATGCATGAAATATCCACAGAACCCCTAGGGCC